>NW_027521401.1:300000-598553 GCF_052094955.1 Ictidomys tridecemlineatus
CTTGGCCCTGGCTGGCTGTGCCTCAGGCCCACATTACATGGCAGGCTCCATGTGGCTGTGGCCCATGCACATCACCTAGGCTGGCCTCCCGGGCTTCAGCCAACCATGCCACCACACTGGTGCTCATGGATTTGGCTTCATGGCTTGGCTTCAATATTATACAAGACAATCAATTTGTTTTTGTTTTTTCTTACCATTTTTCTTGCTCTCTGATAACTGGTAAAAAGGCATCACACTATGACTTAATGGAGAGGTCCATATGATAAGAACTGAGGAAGGGCTTCAGCCAAGGAGGAACTGAATCCTTCCAACAACCACGTGACTTGTGATGACCACAGTCCTAGTTGTCACCCTATGTACTGTGTGAGATCCAAGAGGCTGAGAACCTGCCAAACCATGCCTGGATTCTTCACTGGCAAGACACTATGAAATAACACATTTTTTACTTTAAGCCACCAAGTTTTGAGAGTGATATGTTTGCACAGCTGGTATAGAAGCACATTAGAGACCAACGTGTGTGACATATGTGGCCAGATGGTTCAGAAGGGAGAGGAATGGGCTCAGGGTGCTTCGCGCTCCTGAGAGCTCAGGCTGGACCTCAGATGCCGCAGAGGTGCACCTGCCCCACGGGACCTTGAAATCCTTGCCCAAGCTCAACACGACTCTCCCAGTTCAAAGAAGCCTCATGCCTAGCTTGAAACCAATGCTTAAAAAAAATAGCATGTTACGTATAATCCAGGGTCCATAGTGGGCAACTAATTTGGAGAACAATTTGGTGAACTGAGGGGGGGGGAAGGCTCATCATTTTTGCTAGAAAGACCAAAATCATTCAAGTAGTATTTGCCCAAATATTCCTACCAATATGCTTAACCAGTTCATAATCTTCCTTCTGCCTCGGTTTTCATATTTGCAAAATCAAGAGATTAGCTTTTTATCATCCTTACAGGCTTCTTCAGCATTTATATGTAATTATTCCTTATAAAATAATCAGAAGACCTGGAAATAATGTAGAAGCAAATGGACATTCATGTGAATCACTTCTCATTCTTCAAAACTTAGACCTGACCTCCTCTGGGAAGCAGTCCATAACCTCACCAGATAAAAAAACCCAACTGGGTTCTCCTGTTAGTGATACCACTCAGGGACACATCTGCCAATCATGATGTACATGGTGCTTGCTGACTTTTCCAGATCTTCTTCCTCCACTAGCCAGGCAATGACTTGGGACATTTTGAGACTGATTTATGTCAAATTCTTCTTTGTATGCACAGGACCTGGCAGGCTGCTTGGTACATAATATCTATCCGGTAACTATTTGCTGAGTGAGTGAGTGACTAGAAAGATTCATGGAGCTCCTTGGCCCATGGTGAGGACTTTGATTCCTGGGGAAGCAGCCTAGGAAGCTGTGTGTGTCTCTCTTGCCACATGGCTTGCTGGTGGTTGTGGCACAAGGTGGTGAGCCAAGGGCACACGTTGGTGCAGAAAGTCTAATCCCAGGATCCAGCAGACTCAAGAAGTTGGGTAGAAATTCCTCTCCTTTCTGCTCCAACCATGTATGGAGCTTAGAGCAGAGATAATTAATTCACAGCATATGGGGAGACAGATGTTAGGGAAATGTAACAAAGATAACAAGGTCAATACAAGAGAAAGAGGGGGTACAGATGCTGCAGTGATGGAGTGAGTTGTCTCATCAAGTCCTGAGCACCCATGTAATGAGATTTCCTAACAGAGGAGCCACACCAAACAGAAATAAATAGCTGTTTGGAAAGTGACATAGTTTGTCCAAGGGCACAGAGGAGGTGACTTGAACTTATTCTGTCTCTTTGCATATCCAGGGTACTTTATTACCCCGGATCTACCCATGAGAACATCAGTTTCCCCCCAGTGCAGAGGCTATTTCAAAAGCAATCCCTTAGTGGGGAATCCTATGGGGTTCTATGCCATTGTTCAGACCAGAAGTAAAGACATGACCTCACCAGTCCTGCTCTCTTCAAACAGTTATGACAAAGTACCAGGGACTGGGTGACGTATACACAACAAAAACTTAATTTTCAGTGTCTGGAGACTGGAAGTCCAAGGTCAGGGCATCATGGTTGGGTTCTGGTAAGGACTCTTTTCCGGGTCGCAGACTGCTGACTTTCACTATCTTCCCATGGCGGAGGAATGAGCTAGCTCTCTGACTTCATCTCTTTGAAGAGAGCTCCATCCTCATGACCTAATTACCTCCTAAAGGCTCCTTCTCCAAAATGCCATCATATTGGGGATGAGATTCCAACATGAATTTTGGAGGAGACATAGACATTCGGTCCATAACAACAACCAAGGTAGGTCAGGCAATGGGCTTTGGTGGCAGTAAAACTGCCAAGGTTCGGAAAAGTCAAGAGTAGTAAAGACTGAGTGTGGATGAAAAGAATCTCATGCATTTGTATCCTGTGTATATATACCACTGATTTGGGCTTATCCGCTGACCACAGGATATGGATGCATCACCTTTGACAGTCCGTTTCTTTATCCATGACATGGTGAAAATAACCCCACCCTATAGAACTGTCATCAAATATTTTTTAAAAAGTGTGTGTGTGTAGAAGCATCTAGTAAATGAATGGGGTCCAAGTTCTGTTTACAGGGCTGGATCAGTCAGGTGAAATGCCTCAGCCACAGAAGCTGATCCAGGTAGGAGATTTCAGAAGAGCTGGAGCAAGGTCGACACAGGAGGAGGTCTGAGGGAGAAGGGGCAGGTGTCAACTTCTTCTCATGAATATTTTTCTGCTGTGGAAAGTCCCCCTGAAGCCCCAGCTGACTTCGCTCCTGATCTCATTGGCCAGGTTTACCTTTCATGCCCCTGGGTCATCCCTAGCAAGGAAGAAGGGACTCCAGTGACTGCTTTACACAATGAGACTACTGTGACTTGCCACAGTCTGGCTGGGCACAATTCAGGAGCCACTTGTCAAAAGAAACGAACTTTATTTTTAGAACACACACACCGCACCACACAGCTCCTCAGGAAAAACCTTCAGAGCTCAACTGCCACTTCTGGTTTCCCACAAGCCTCTCAACCTCCCCCACTCCTCTTGCTCTTGAGACCGATTGGCTGGGTCATGTGGGTGGAGCCAAAAAAGTCCCCCAGTGAGCAGCTCCATGGTCTGAAAGGGCGGGGAAACAGCCCAATGAGCATCACCGCAGAGGAGCCAATCATTTGGCAGCTAGAAGTTTGCTGGGGCCACTGTGAGCCAATCGTCAGCTGGCACTGGAAGTTTGCTGGCAGCTGGAAGTTTGCTGGGGCCCCTTCGGCTGTGGCTCTCAACAGTGACTGGGATGGGGCACTGCCTCCCCTGGGTGCAGGCCTCATTTGCCAAATACCAAGATCTGATAGCTAGCCAGTCAGGTAGGAATGACCTGGGTGGACAGATAGAACCAAAGTCACACAGAGATCCATGAGTTTCCAGTTGCTGTTCTATAACTAACGCATCACCACAAGCACCGTCTTCAAACAGCACTCCTTTATTGACTTACGGTTCTGGAGACCTGAAGTCCAAAGTGCGTCCCATGGGGCTAACATCAAGGCCTTGACGGGGCTGGTTCCTTCCGGAGGCTCTGAAGGGAGAATATTTTCTTGACTTTCATCTTCAGGAGGCGACCTGCCTTTGTTGAATGGTGGGCTCTTCTTATCACATAACTCCAGCATTTTAATTCCATTATTCTTATCTCTGACCCACCAGCCTCCCTCTTATAAGTACCCTTACGATTACATCGGGTCTACCTGGATAATCCAGGATCACCTTCCCTTTCAAGGTACTTGACAATCGAAAAGTCCCATCAATTCCTGGGAATTGGAGGTTTAAAACTTGCAGAGGGGTGGGGGCCGTTGATTTTAGCTTACATGAAAGACACATGGAACTTCATCTTCCAATTCAAGATGGTGAGGCAAAAGTGGAAGTAAGAGAACCTGGCAGTGTGAGTAGATACTGGGAAAATGAAGGTCTAGAAAAGCTATGGTTTAAGGCATGATTCCATGAAGAGCCAGAAGGATGTGGCGTCTACCTTTTAGAAGGTATGAAATTATGTTGTTTTTATCCATGCTGGATACCTCCCCCGCACCCCACCCACCCTCACATACAAAGAGAAGTCGGTCATGAGGCTTAAATTTTTTTTTCTCATTTCAAAAGCTGAGGCATCAGGCAGGAAGCCAAAAATTGGATGTCAGACATTGTAATTATGGGATGATGGAGAATCGGCCCAACTAGATATGTCTAAAACAGGTCTCCTGCTTGGTCCAGGAAGGAAGCTGGGGGTGTATGTAAAAGATCATTAAGTAGAATCTTGAAGACGTGGGGGAAAGGAGTTTCTCTGACCAAAATCACCAAGGAGACTGTGAGCCAGGAGGAGGAAAGGGAAGGGTAGGATGCAGAATGGCAGGATGGGGCGGTGCAGAATAATGAGACGTTTCTTTGCTGCACAGCCAATAGGGAACAGAAGTGGGAGCCACCTACCTGCACTTGGAAAGAAGTTTGGGGGCCACGAATTCAAACAAGGAGATATTGGCTTTGGCGTTAGAATAGTGGAAGAAAGAAAGAGTCAGATTCTTATAAAATGTGGGCCATAGGCATCAGTTGTTTCCTCTGCTCTGATCCAAGACCCCAGTAAAATAAGTGTCATGAGATTTTTTTAAAAGACACACACTCATGAAAACAAAGACCAAGTATGCAAGAAAAAAAAAAACAGAGGAATATCAAGAGAACTTCAGATGTTAGAAAACAGATGGATAATTAAATTTTAACTTTGCATGCCAGATAAATATAATGCCCATAAGGTTGCTGAGTAGAACAAGAAGCCAACCAATTTCTATTAAGGAATTCTGTAAACACTCTGGAATTTAAAGCAATAGATGTCTTAAAAGGAAGGTATCCTTGAAGCTGAGAAGTCAAGGATTGGTTGAAACTCTGTGAGAGAAGCAGTCAGACACAGTGCATTCCCCACTCCATCCAGAGCAACCAGCATTCCCACTCCCCTCCCTAACAGGAGGCTGGAGGTGTGCTAAGCCTTGGAAGAGCTATACCGGAGGAACTTAGGAGTCAAGAACACCAAGATCAGCTTGGGAAGAGTGGGAGGTGCAGTTAGTAACTATTGGGATTTAGGGAGTAGAATGATGTTAGCCCTTTGACAGGAGATTGGAAGGAGTCACGCTGGCCCATAGGAGCAGAGTCTTACAGATACCAAAAGAGGAGCCTTGGTTAACAAAATACCTTGATGCTTCCAGGAGCATCCCACTGGAAGTCACTAATGCACAAGAACATCACATGTGCATGGAGCTTCTGTTCCTCCCTTTGGAATGTGAGAGGAGACCAGACTCTGAAACATTTGAGTGATGCCTCTACCTGAAAAGAGAAGAATAAAGAAAACTGACACCAGGCAGAAAGAAAAGAAGGAAAAATCTATGAGTGTAAACTTCCAATTTATATGCTCAGAGAGATAAGAAAATACATTAAATCCATGAAACCAGCATTGCCTAATTTTTTAAAATGGAGCTTTAAATAACAATATTTGTCTTGAAAATTAAAATCATAAGAGACAAATTACAAAGAGGGATCTATAGATACAAATATAAATGTAGATATATAGATTATCAAGACAGAATGGAAACATAATGAAAAAGAACAGGGAAAGATAAGTGTCTTAGAAAGTTAATTCATTCAGAAGGTTAAAAATTGAATTGAGAAAAGTTTCAGAAAATGAATATATTAGAGTAGAAAAAAATGTTCCATAATTAAAGACTGTCGGTGTTCAGATTCAAAAGACTCACTTTGTGCCAGCACAATAAATACATCATTATGAATTTCAGAGTAGTGATGTTAAATGAAAATCTCAAAAACTCTCAGGGAAAAAAGATATCACATACACTCAGATGATCAGAAATCAAGCAATCATTAAAATTATTAGCTGCAATATCAGAAGCTGGAAGACAATAGAAATACCTTCAAAACTTGGAGGAAAATATTTGCCTAGATTTCTTTGTATAGCTAAGATAGAGATATGCAATAAATCAAAGTATTCTACATCATGCATCTTTTCTTTGGAAGCTACTATAACATCAAATCTTCATTTTGATGAGGTAAAATGAATAGAGAGATAAAAATGCACAAAATGGCAATTCAAAAAGAAAGAGAAGGATGTCAAGAGTGAGAGAAAAGCTACAAATCTAGAAACCAACCACTTTTTATTGGATCAGGAAAATGGAGAGGTCTAGGAAGGGTGTTTTCAAGATGGAGGTGGGATGAAAATCATAGATTTTCTCCTATGTTTGAACATATTGAGAGACATTTTTTATTTCTGGAATAGAGTTTGGGGATGCAGGTGATTATGTATACGAAGGGAGTGGAAAATTTTTGAAATATTGAGGCAATTATTAACTCCAGGAAAAAGAAAACGTAGTTCAAGAAGGGAAATATAAACATTATAGTGCTGTGCACTGAACAGCTGGGAGTACAATTTGAACATAACAAATCATATAAAATTATTTAGCCAAGAATTTTATTACAGTTATTTGGGAAGATAAGTTCATGATGAAGAAAAGGGTACTTGTGTGCATACATATGTGAATATCACATATTAAGAAGGCATAAGAATTTAAAATTCTTTTTTTAAGGGGGGACTGGGGACTGAGCTCAGGAGCACTTGGCCACTGAGCCACATCTTCAGCACTATTTTGTATTTTATTTAGAGAAAGGGTCTCACTGAGTTGCTCCTGACTTTTGCTGAGGCTGACTTTGAACTCAAGATCCTCTTGCCTCAGCCTCCTGAGCTTCTGGGATTATAGGTGTGTGCCACTGTGCCTGACTTAATTCCTTTTTTAAAACAAAAATATCTACTCAGCAATTAGGCATAAAAAGAAAAGTTTTCACAGAAACTACTCCAATATTTAAAATATTCACCTCTGGGGAGCAAAACGAAGGGTTTGTAAGGAGTGGGATAGTGAATCTCTGTTTTCCATTTCAACCCTTGAACACTTATTAGTTTTCTGTGACTTCTGTAATAAATTACCATAAAGCTGATGGTTTTAAACAGCAGAACGTTATTCTCCCACAGTCCTGTGGTTAGAATGCCAAAATGGATTTCCCTGGGCCAAACCCAAGGTGTTGGGAGGGCTGTGGTCTGTCTGGAGGTCCTAGGGGAGAATTTGTTCCCTGCCTCTTCTGAGTTCAGGTGGCTACTGGCACTATCTGGTTTGTGGCTATGTCACTCCAATCTTTAAATCTCTCTCCACTCCATCATCACAAGGCTTTCTCTCTGGGTGTAAAATCTCCCTCTCCCTTCATCTTATAAAGATACATTTAGAGCTCACCTGGACAACCCAGAGTCACCTCTTCAACCATGATCCTTAATTTAATCACGTCTGCAAAGACCCCTTTCCCAAGTAAGATGACATGCACAGGTTCCATAGATGGGGCTGTGGGGATTATTCCTTAGCTAACTATGAACATTTTAGAAACATGTTAGTACATCTCTATATGATACATTAATTAATTAAAGGAAAGAAGGTATTTCAACATTTTTACTGTGATTATCCTTGAAAAGTTCTGGGAGGTTTTCCGTGGCCTCTCTAACGTGGTCTTGCATTTCGAGCATACATGAGTCGTGTAAAATGTTAATTTGTGAGTGGGGGAAAAAAGAGGCAAGGAGAAATATTTCATGCTTTGGTCAATCTGCATTTGCAGCTAACTGGTTCCAAGTTTTCGGTTTCAAATACAAACCCCAGGCAAGTCTCCAGCGAAGTGACACCGACATTCACGTTGTTCTCTGGAAGACATATGTGTGTTGCAAACACACGCCTCCCGGAAGCCAAGAGCTCAGGCGCTGGAGGGAGATTTTGTGGGGTTTCAAAACTGAAAAGAGTACTTTGAAACCCAATCTAGAGAGTCCTTTGCTCTCAGACGCACAGCCTATCTGCTTCCCACCGTTTAGCTTTTATCTATTTTTCTCCGACTGGATGAACCCCCACATGAGAACGTGAAAGTTGAAAGGGACTTGAAAGATGGTTGGGTCTAACAGGATACAGCTGAGTCCAGAGGATCCCAGGGACGAAAGGATGATTTCTCAGGCAATGGAGACAGGACGTGGACCTGGGGCTCCTGATTCTGGATGCCCAGAGCACCTAGGCTCTTCTTTAGTCCATGAATCTCTGCCCTTTGTTTCTCTGTAATTTAGGAAGTCCTGGCATCTGCAAAGAACAGGAAGATGAGAAGACAGAGTGACTTGGGCTCAGGGGAAAAATAGAAAAGTGTGCTGGAGAGTTGGTAGTACTAAAAAGCCAGGTCTGGATGAAGTCTAGGATTTTTATCCAAGTCAAAAACCTGAGGCCAAGAGGACCAATGGAGCTGTGGGGTGAAGATCTGAGCCTAGAGCTTTGACCCGGCCCCTCTAGCTTGGGAGAAGAACAGAAGCAGGACTTCCCAGGAATCGTGGGCTCTGAGGGGCAACCTGAGTCTAAAACAGAACAGTGAATAACACTGAGGGGTAGGCTCAAGGCTCAGTTCTGTATCATGCCCTCCCCTGCCTAAAGCCTTCCATAAGTTTTCATTTCAGTTAATTAAAGTCAACACACTTTGTCATGATGCACCAAATGGCTCCTGTCTCTCCAGCCTCAGCTCCTCTCACTCTGGCAGGCATCTGGCTCTCCGTCCCTCCAACACACCAAGGTCATTTCTCCCTGAGGGACCTTGTACTGCTGTTCCCTCTTCCTGGGAACCACCCCTGCACCCAACACACCATCCTTTTTGTGTCTGCTTCCTTTTTATCTTTCAATTATCCTCTTAAAGTAGTAGCCATCCCAGAAGGAGCTTTTCTAGGCCACTATCAAAATTAACCCTTCCAGAACCCGAGCACCATCCACAATCCTGTTTAGTTTCTTCATGGAGCTTACTGCTGTCTGATCTTATTAGTGTCTAGTCTCTCAGCCCCATGAAAGCAGGGACCTTGTCCTGAAGCCTCCAGTCCCTGGTGCACAGCCTGGAGTGGAGAGGGTGAGCAAATAACTAACTGTCCTGGGTTCAGTTCCAGAGCAGGCAACAGATGACCCAGGCACAGCTAACCCCGTCACTGAGTCTCCAAGTGAATGTGGTTGTGCTGTCTGTACATAGATGCTGCAGCCTCTGGACTATCAATGAGTAGGTTCCCTTGCTCACAGGATCTCCCCAGCTCCTCCCTCAGGGCATGTCCGCGTCCTTTTGAACAGAGGTGAAGGGTTACAGTGTGTACTGTTATTTTGAAAGCTGATGGTGTTGCTCCGGTTCTGTTCCCTTGATGGAAACTTCAGAGGTATTTAGGCTGCTCAGATTCCAAGTTCAAGTGACCTGTACTGCTGGGAATTAAGAGATGCAGGTTTCTTCCACTCTCCCCTCACAATAGGCTCCTCCTGCCTTGCAGTCTTGGTTACATGGTGTTTAATGGTTAAAATCAGAGGCATCCACTTCCCAGGAAGACAAAGGAGAGAAATGTGACTTTGTAGCTGCTACTCTGTGCCAAGCACCATGCTCGATCACTTGGTCTTTGCATCCCTTGGAGAAGTTGTAATCACCATTTTAAAAATGAGGAAATGGAGGTAGTTGACCAAGGCTCAAAAGCTAGTATGAGCCTGGTGTGGTGGTGGACACCTGTAATCCCAATGGCTCAGGAGGCTTAGGCAGGAGGATTGCAAGTTCAAAGCCAGCCTCAGCAACAGCAAGGTTCTAAGCAACTCAGTGAGACCCCATCTCTAAATAAAATACAAAACAGGGCTGGGGTATGACTCAGTGGGTGAGTGCCCCTGAGTTCTATCTTCAGTACCAAAAGAAAAAAAGAAAAGTTAGTATGATTTCAAGCCAAGACACAAACACACATTTTCCTGATCCTAAACCAAAATTCTCTCCAGGATGGAAGACAGGAGCTATTGCCTTCCAGAATGAGCCCTGCTCCTCACCACATCATCAGGAGGAACACCCTGCCCAGTCAGTACAGCCAAGCGCCCGCCACTCCACCAGCTCCCGCCATCTGTGGGGCTCCAGCTGTCACATAGACAAATTGGCCTTTGGATCAGGAGTATTGACAGTGAAAGGCACACATCTTTGGTTAATCCTGAGACTAATACAGATGGATGTGGGGAGGCAGGCAGGATGACTCCTCATGAGGGGACCATTGATGGAAGAAGCCTGATTGCCATCTTAATCCAAAAGCTTTCTCACTGACAAAGTGACTTGCAAATACATCACTCTGGCAGTCCCTAATGATCAAGTGAGTTGAACTGAATTATCCAAGGTGGCACTACAAGGATTATCTCTGCTTAGAACATCCATGGTTGACCCTGACTAGGAAAGAGTCTACCTGTGTCAAAGTGCTTAAGCCCTACATTGAACTCTTCCCAAGTCAAGATAGGTGCTGAGATCAATGTCCTGCAGAGCTCAAACTATTGTTTAGAAGGTATACACTGTCCTACTTCCTGTCCCTTGTATAGAAGTGAACTAGGCTAAGTACTGTAACACACAAACACACACACACACAACACACACACACACACACACACATGTGTGTGTGTGTATAAAACTGAAGTTAGGTATAAATGTAAATGGTATGATCCAAGGAGGCTTGGCCACTCAGATACTTTGTGCAGAACTGAATATTGAACCTTGAGCTGAAAGATTATTGCAGTTCCGTTCCCTTCCAGCAGGGGAGGCCTTGTCTCCCTGCCTCCACCATACACATTTTTCAGGGTACTCTAGGTTCTACAGCTGATCCCCGGCTTCTCCATCTACAGAATCCTCAGCTCTATGCTATCCCTGATGATGTTGTGATTCCACAAACGATGATGTATTCTAAAGTCAGAGCGGACTGACCTCTTTGGGAACCGTATATCAAAATGATAGCTCCACACTATGACATCAGAGACATTATGCCTCTCTCCCATTGGCAACTGCTTTTAAGAAATTATTATGGTGAGGTTATTAGTTTTACAATAAGACTTAGAATGCTCCCAAAACTCTACTCTTTACCTCAGCCTTGGGAAGTCACATTTTCAATCTATAACAAAGGGGAGCAATTTTCTCGTGATAGCTTCAGGAGTCTGGGGGGATGCCAGGCTGGCAGGAGCAAGCCTTCATCTCCTAACCTCCGTCCATCAGAACTACTGTCCCCTCTCCTTTAAGCAATATGGGGACTGCATTTCCAATTTATTTTCCCTTCCTCCTTGAATCTACTAAAACAGAATGGTAACACTCATGTAAGAGCTAACATTTATTAATTGCTTACTACATACTGCTAGCTTTGCTATTTCTTTATTATTGGTGACATCCTTTTTTCTTTGTCTTTGTGTGTTTTAAATGACTTATTTCTCCATCTGGCAATTCCATTGTATTGGAGACTGCTGTCTGACCATGGATGCTATCTGCTGCCTCCTGTTGGCGGAGTACCACTTTTTCATGTGCTTTGTCATGGAGTTCATCTTTGTCAGGACCCTCTAAGAGTCGTGTGTAGGCTGGGTTAAGGTTATATCCATTAACCCAGAGTTTGATTTTATTCTGCTGGAAACTCTAGGGGTATTTCAGGCAGGAATTTCTTTATGTTGGTGTCCTGTAAAGGTAAAGGTTCAGTGTATGTAAATAGCAAATCTAAGTGAGGTCAGGGTCATGATGACAAGCATCATTGACAGGAACAACTCCTCCTCCTCCTCCTCCTCCTCTTCCTCCTTCTCCTCCTCTTTTTCCTCCTCCTTCATCTCCCTCATTTCTCCAGTGTTCAGAGGAAGGCATTCAAAGTTCCTTGCCATTTTCCTGAGTGGGCAGGGAAATTTCTTTATCTTCTATTCAGTTACTGAAGGTCCCAATTTACTCTGAAATCTGTTTCAACTCTTGGCCCGATATGAGTTTAAGAACTCATAACCTGTATCCAAGGGAATGTTAAAAATTCAAGCTACTTCAGTAAGTCTGTCTTTGTCTCAGGGCAGCAAAAATATGAGACTCTATTTAACCTTCTACGTTTCTGGGTTTAGTTTTTCTCATAAAGGACAAATATGCATTTAAAAATATGTTTATTATATTTATCTGGAATATCAAATCCCCTCCATCCCTGAGGAGAATTAAAGCCATGTTATTTTCTAGCTTTCTGAAAATTGAAGTCCTTTGGTAGTTCTTTATAGATATTCTTCTCTAATCCTACCAGTTCAAGTCATGGATACTACTATTTTCTATTTTTTCTACTTTTTAAAATTATTTTGTACATTATAATTTTATGTGATAATGGGATGCACTGTGACATATTTGTACAGACACCTAACATAATTTGGTCAGTTTCTTGAAATGATAAACTTGCTCATAAATAGCGACCTCTTATTCACAGCTGGCTCTATCTTGCAACCAACCTGTATTCTGAACCCCTGTACAAAAAAACCTGCTCCTTCACAGGCTTGTTTGGGGTGCTGTGTCTGTGGAAGCAGTACACTAGGAAGCAGAGGACCATGCTGAGGGTGAGCCCCGTGATCCTGGAGGTGTGACTCCCATTCCCTTGGTTTCCATCTGTTCAAGGTGGACCAAACCAATCATCTCTTCTCCACGGTATCCCATGGGGTTCTTATGAGAAGAGAACCCGTTATGAAAGCTTGGAGCTTGTCCTCAGAAGTGATGTTAGCACTACTCAGTTGGCTAAAAACACAATTGTTCCCGCTTCATTGGAGATGTGTGTGTGTGTGTGTGTGTGTGTGTGTGTGTGTGTGAGTGAGTGTGTTTGTGTGTGTGTGAGTGAGTGTGTGTGTGTGTGTGTGCATCACGGTTGGTTTCTGAACAGATCCCTTTGGGAAATTTCTATTCTCCTGCCAATAACACATATCAAATCCCCAGTGAAAAGGAGGCACTCTGTACCGATGTACAGACAATGGTAAATAATGTGAGATGCTCAAACGGCAGAAGAGAAGGCACCTGCAATTTCCTTGCCACCCTCCTGGGCTCTGAGATAAAGTCAAACCTCTGCCCTCCCTTGCTGCCAGGAAATGAGCAGCTGGTCTCTGCTCCCCTTTCCTTTCTCCCAAGCCACAGACCCCATCAAGCCCAGCCACACCCTACTCCCCCGTACCCTTTTCTCCCCAACGGAACAGTGTGGCCCACCCATTGTATGTCAGTTTCTGAAGACTTTGCCTTACCTGTTAATTTATTGGAGCCTCATCAATACCTCCTGCAGCAGACTGGGAAGGACGTATTAGCCCCAACTTTCTACAGGTGATTTTTGCCCTAGAAACCCAAAGCGATGTCTCACGCATTCTCTCTGCTTTTACTGATGGCTTGCTCGTCTGATGGGGACACTTATCAGCAGGCTGAGTGTTATGATCTGGGGTGACAGATCTCCTGTGTTAATGCAGGATTATCCAGGGGTAAAATGATTAGGTTGAGAGCTGCAAACTAATCCATCCACCCTAGTTTGGATGGATTAACTGGTGCTCACTATGGGCAGACAGGGCATGGCTGGAGGAGGTGGGTCACTGTGGTGTGACCTGGAAGGATGTATCTTCCCTGCAGCCTCTTGGTCCTTCCCTCTCTACTTCCTGTCCACCGTTAATAAAGGTCCCCTTCACCACACCCTCCTGCCATGATGTTCTGTTTCACCTTGAGTCCAGAGCAATGGAATCCACCCACTATAGATTAAAACTGTGAAACCATGAGCCAAAATAGGCTTTTCCTCCTCTACATTGTTCTCGTTGGTATTTTGGTCATGGTGACGAAAAGCTGACTAACACGGTGACCAAGGATGAAACTGCCCCTCTTGAGTCTTATTTTCTACCTGGTCATAAAAAAATAAAGAAAAAGAGGATAGATAAGAATAACACTTGAATACTTTCCACATGTGGGGCACTCTTTTAAGAATTTTGTGTGTATAACTCAAGCTTATCTTCATAACAGAACTCTGAGGTAGGTACAATTTTTCTCTTCCTTGTGCAGATGAGGAAACTTCAGCACAGAGAACTTGCCTGTGGTTATACAGCCAAGAAGAGGGAGCACTGGAATGGCAGGCAGCGAGTTAGACAGCTGGGTGTTGGGGATTCAATGATAATAATAAGCCACTTCTACAATAATACCTACATCTAAACAGCATGCCTGTGTTATAACTCCCCGTGAAAATTAAAGTGAATGGTGTGTATGAAAGCCCCCTTGAATACCAAGAACTATGTGAGTATAAGCAGTTGTGATTTTTTGATTAGTAAAATCTACTTTCCAAATTAATGACATGTCAGCAAGCATTTTGATCAACCACTCCTCATATCAAGAAGTCCTAACTGAACACCTACTATAGGCACCTGGCTGCATTGTACGATAATGATCATGTCCTAAGTTGCTTTATGTACTCTGGGCCTCAGACCATTTGCTTGCTCCGGTGTTGGATTGGAAATGCTTCGAGGCTTCAGCCAGGCTCAAGGTTGTAACCAGCAATGATGTCTGCTGTGGCCACTTGATGGGAAAGTTGTATTTTGCTGCTGGCTAGGCATTGGTCATCAGCATCTTGGGGAGGTGTCCTTTTTTAATAGTGGCTGGTAGCAGCATCCTGAAGCATTTGAAATTTGTATGGGGAAAGGGAGCATTAATCTGTAAAGAGGGAGCATGGATTGATGACCTGGAAGAGTGTCTCTGGTGACTCCGGTTAAGAACTAGATGCTGTGAAGAGGCACAGAGAATAAGAAGCAGATTCAAAGTCCAAGGCAGGAGAGAGGTAAGAAGATATTTGAGGAAATCTTGAAAGTAGCTCTATGAATAGAGCAGGGAAATAGAAGACAGAGGATAAGAATACTAGAAGATTAATTCAGGAGTTCCAACACTTTGATTAATAAGAGCTCCAGAAATAGATCCCAAGCTAAGTAAAATAAATTATCAGATAAATAATAAAAGAAAAGTACTCAGAGTTTAAGGATGACTGAGAAGGCCCACACTGGCTGCCCAGAAAAATAGAGTTTAAAGAACCAACCAAGACATGGTACCATGACATTTCAGAAGCATTCAGACTTTATAAACTTCAGAGAGGTGTGGGGGTAGAGTAACACACAGACAGACAGACATTCCAATTATTTACTAACCACATTGGATTAAAAAATACCCAAAGACCAAGGCCTTTATATTTATGAAGGAAGATGTCTTGAAAATCTGTCAAAGCATAGACTCTATCTAAAATAGGTGATCGAGATTCTCTCTTTGTAGATTTGATGCCAAAACAAATGATTGGGTCAAGTGCAAAGACAGATGAAGTCATATTCAGGTTTGCAAGAACTCAAATCCTTCCCATGCATTCTTTCTTAGAGACTCAAGGACTCAGGAAGGTGTGATTCAGGAATGAGGAGGGTCTGGTGTAAGCTCAACACAGCAGGGAGAGAAAGAAATGCCCCAAAACAAGACAAACAAGTTTCAGGGTATGGAAAGGGCAGCATTCTTCACCTGCATTCGAAAATGGAAGGTTCCAGGAGCCAGGTCTCCCAATAAACGCTACGGCAATCAGTACCGCTGTTAACCAACGAGCAATAGGTTAGTGCTTTAAACATGAGTTTGCAGAAACAGAAGATATATTTCAACCAGATTCCTGTAAGAAAGCTAAGCATTGTTTTAAAAGGAGCTTATTAATCTAAGAAAACCGGAATTTCACGAGAAAGGAAGTAAATCACAATGAAATTCTTCATTTAGCAGTGATCAGTATTTATAGAGCTATAATAGTGCAAACACTGACTTGACATAATAAAAATTGAAATAAAATGGTATCAGGAGGAAATGAGAAGGGGCAGAGGGGTGGGTGGTGGATGTGCGTTAAATATTCCTCTTTCACAACAGGACGTTCATGTCTGACTCTGAAGATCCAGAAAGAGCTATTTAAGCATAGGATTAGAAAACAAAGAAGGATCCAGAAGAGAAGAAGCAGGCTGCCATGAGCTTGTGGGGCTGAGCTGGGAGGGGTCAGCGTACAGGGGCAGAAGGTGTTTGTTCTAAGACTTTCTGTATTTTTAATATCTTTTTAAACAAATGTACGCATGCACTACTTTCAACATTTGCCGATCTAAAATGTCATGAAATAATGTCACAAATTTAACATATTTTTAAGAAGCTTTTGTTCCAAATGAGATGAGCTCTCAGAAACCTGGCAAGCTGAGTTGTGCAGAAGGACTTGTTTGCTGGGCTTCCCCAGAGTGGTGTTTTCACTGGACAATTAAGCAGATGAAAAGCCTGGCTTGTTTGGTTTCAAATATATTTTACTTACAGACGTACACACACAAAAACACAAATACACACACACACACACACACACACGTGTATAACCTTACAATAAAGATAGGTCCCCATTCCAGTCCTATGTACTCCATTTACAAAACACTATTTGGATCATACATTTAATTGCACTATTTTCAGTCTGTTTCTTTGTATTTTTAGTACACACACACACATGCACCTGTAAAGATATGTTAATTTATTTATTTTGCAATTCTCACTTAAATGCTCTCATGGGCTGTGAATTATTCTGCTGCTTCCTTTGCTCTTTCAATGCCCTGAGACCTGTCCGTGTTGGTATAAGGATCTGGTTCATTCGTTTTATTCCACCCTGAGAACACACCGGAATTTGTTTGTCCTTCTAGTTCTTTGCCCTTGTGGGCAATGTAGAAGTGATTATGCTTTCCGGGGTTCATGCTAAGCATGTGCAAGGGTGTCCCCCAGCCTACATACCTAGAAACAGGATTTCTGGGTCATAGCGGATGCACGTTTTCCATCTTACCAGGTCACTGGGTCAACATCATTTTTAAACACTATTAAATAGTGTTTTCGGCAGACTCTGGCTCCTGGGTGACAGGCTGGCACAGACGGCCTGTTGGGGGGGGCAGGGGCTGTATCTGAAACACCATCTGTACAGCAGTCACAACAGCCCAGAGGGTCCCCTCTCTGAGGCGGCTGTGGGGACCGCGGCAAAGACACATGTATTCAGGTTCTTCCTGACAGGCTGGCTCTGACATGTAAAGGGCTGGTGAGGTTCTTTGTCCTTTTACAAACAGGAGGGACATCAGCTCAGAGGCTGGAGGGAGGCTGAGCGAGATAGAACCGTAGAGCTCAGCGTCTGGGCAAAGAAGCTCCCATGGGTGGGAGGGGGATGTTCATGTTCCTCTACTCAAGTGTTAGGGTGACATTTGTGAATGACGTGTCAGATGTGGAACTAGACTCTGGAGTCGAAAATCCACAAGAGAGGGACTCTTCCCTTCTGCTGAGACATAGTAGGCATGGCTGGGGAAATCTTCTCTAGCCACGTTCCTTTCCAGAGAAACAACCCCTGTCCTTGGGCCACCGCCTTGTTCCCAATCACTGCAGTAAGGGCCCTCACCCTTGGGCTGTGAAAGCTGTCTCAGATGATGGGACCAGAGGTCACTGGACTCAAAAGTGCTTGCTAATCTTAAGGCCATCCAACGTCCAACAGCTTAGCCCCACATTGAGAAGAAGAGTGGGATTTAAGCAAAGCAAGGCATGAGCCGGCTGCGGGCCCTGGGCTGGAAAGTCAGGAAGGCAGAGTCTGGGCAGCCATTTCACTTGATGGGTGAGGTGAGAAATCAGGGAAGAGACGGCACAGAGAGGAAACAGAGGAGAGAAGAGATCAGGGGAATCTCCCTGCCGCTGAGCGATGGAGAAAGCAGCATTGGCTCTTGTATCCCCAGGTCCCAGGTGTAAACTCCTCACCTGTCCTCTCTTGGGTTGCTCATGACACTCTCCACTGGAGCTTGATGATAAACCTCCCTTGCTGAGTGAGCTTGAATGGAGTCCCTTTTTCTAACTCTGAAAGCTCAATCAGAAACTTGGGGAATTGGAGAGGAGGAAATATCTGAGATTGACATTCAGGTATGGCTTGGTCTTGGCTGAGGAGTGGAGAAGCATGCTCCAGGTAGTGGGAGCAATGTGAATACCAACAGAGAGGAGAGAGCATGAGCATGTGTGGAACTTGAGTGAAGTCCAGCCTGGCTGGAACATGGGGTGCCTGCAGGGGAAGGCAGGTTGTGCAGAGAGAAGGAATGCTGGGCCAGACCACCACCATGCTTTCCTCACAGGCCTAGGTACCAGGGCTTTATTCCATTGACAGTGGGCAGTCATTGGATGGGACACAGTTTTGCAAGGAGGAATCAAGTTTCCCAGACTCTGTAAAGGTGTAGATGTGAGGTTGAAGTGCAACCTCAAAGCCCACCCTTGACCTTGCCTGGAACTTCCAATGATACAAAAGTTATCCACCGCCCCAGGCTGCAAATCTTCCTCATAGAGCCATGAAACATCAGATTGGGAAAGAATCTCAGAGATGCTACAGGTCTGCTCTGATTGTCTAGAGAAAGCAATGGGTCGCCATCTCCCTGTGAATGGGTCAGAGTGCTGGAACTAGGATCCAAGCTGTCTGCCTCCCTTTTAGCGCCCCTTCCTATCACTGTACCATCTCTCAAAGCAGACCCTCCACCAGGCACCTGTGATCCCAGCCCTTTCACAGGGTGAGGGTTCACCCTGACTGATGTTGAGACTGTCCCCATCTTCAGAGCTCCTCAAAGCAGGCACCAGATTCTAAGCGAGGGTGCTTGCTTAGCACTCTCCATGCACCTACTTTCTCCTGACAGGCCCCTCTTCTTCTCTTGGCTTTCCTGCCATCAACATGTT
The DNA here is from genome assembly GCF_052094955.1 of Ictidomys tridecemlineatus. Lineage (NCBI taxonomy): Eukaryota > Metazoa > Chordata > Mammalia > Rodentia > Sciuridae > Ictidomys > Ictidomys tridecemlineatus. The sequence goes on from NW_027521401.1 coordinate 318,654, forward strand.
TTTGACCTTCTCAGACTTGGTGCACCTAATGGACCACCCAGATTCTTCTGGCACCCCTGAGCAACCCTGGTGAGTCCCCTGACTACAGACCTGGTGTTCATCACAACTGCTTCCACGCAGTCCCCCGAGACACATCAGGTCTGTGTAGCCCTGCTCCTCCCACCCAGCCCAAGGCCAACCTGTAGCAGAATGTTCCCCTGGGAGAAGTGACATCAACAGACTTAGAAGCCCCGGACAAGATAGGACAGAAAGGAAAGTAAAAAATCGAGAGGATTCTAAGTTTATGTACAAATTTAATGCATGCCAGATAAAATTAACAGGACATTGTTTTTCTAAAGATGAACTTCGCTTTAGAACATTGTGTGAACACAGCATGGTGCTGCCTAAGAAAGGACGGACAGATCCGTGGGACAGAGTAGCAAATCCAGAAATTAAACCAAATAATAAGGGAATTTGGCATACGAAACAGATAACATTTTAAAGTAATGGATAAAGAATGGATGATATCATACAGAATATTGAGGCAGCTGAGCAGCTATCCAGAAAAAAAAATACAGTTGGCTCCCTACTTCACAAGACACCAAAATTAATTTCAGATGAAGTAAAGAATTTAGTGACAAACTCATAAAGAACTAGAATTTGGGATGGACTTGCAGATACATACAAATATGAATATGTACTATATACACATCTATGTATCTATCTATCTACCTACCTACCTATGTGGTATTTTGATGTAGAAAGTCCTTCTAAGTATTTCCAGCAATATTTGGAAGTCACTGGAAGAGAAGGTACAGAATTCAATTTCTGTGTGAAAAAAAAAACAAAAAACAAAATAAAAAACAACATCCCACCATAAATAGTTCCATGTTCAAATGAAGAAAAATCTTCAATTTATGTTGTGGCTATTTCTTATATTGAATATATAAATAGTTCACAAAAATTAGCAAAAAAAAAATACCGACAATCCTCAAATATTAGGCAAAGCAAATAAGCACAGTTTACAGAAAGATAAGTAGATGGTTTAAAAATGGGCAAAGATGGGGCTGGGGTGGTGGCTCAGCAGTAGAGCACTTGCCTATCACGTGCAGGGCCCTGGGTTTGATCCCCAGCACCACATTAAAAAATAAATAAATAAAATAAAAGTATTGGGTCAAACTACATCTAAAAAAAAAAAAAAAACGGGCAAAGATGATTGATATTACTCATGTGAGAAAGATAAATCACAACCAAGAAGGAATTCCATGTTTCTCCTGTTGTGTTGATAGAGAAAAAAGGGTTTGATACTGGCAGCTCCTGGGCTGTGGGGAGACAGCTGCTTTCATACAGTGCAGAGGGGGATGTAATTGGGTACAACCTCTATTGAGGACAATTTGCCTATCAGTGTCCATCAAAATGACATAAGCACAGTCTGTATTGGTAGCAATTCTGCAGCTGGGTATCCAACCTGTGGATTTTCTCACAGATTTACAAACTTTGTGTGTGTGTGTGTGTGTGTGTGTGTGTGTGTGTGTGTATGTAAAAATTAGTTTTGCAACATTGATCTTAATAACAAAAGTTGGGGAGCAATGTAAACATCCATTAGCATGTGATTAGTTAAATAAGCAATGTCCTCTCCAGATAAAGAAAACACAATTCAGCTATTAAGAAGAAAGAGCAGGCAATTTTGTCTAGCTTATGTGCCCCATGTGAATTTAGGCAAGAAAATGTGCAATTCTATATGTTTGTATCCGACTCTTCCTTTGATGGAAGAGAGGTGTGTGAACCACACCTCTCAGAACTCAAATGTGTCTAGTTCCTTCCCAGGTGTTTTTAGACTTGGCATTGACTAGTTTGGGGCAATGGAGGCCCAGTGCAAATGAAGGCTTAATAAGAACCTGCATGTCAGTCCTTACTATCTGGAACCTCTTCTTGCAACTCAGTCATTATGCTGCAAGGAAACTCAAGTTTCCGTGTGGAGAATCTATGTAGAGAGCAAGAGATGCCAACAGCTCCCACTCTCCTGGCCATCCGGGCTGGTGCAGCAGACCTATCACTGACAGTTTTCAGGCAGCCCTGTGACATTTCAGCTCAGCACAGGGGGCAGAATGAGCAGCCCCACTGAGCCCTGCCTGATTTGCAGAACCACGGGCTAATAATAAACCACTGTCTTTAAGTTGCTAAGGTGTTGGCTGGCCTTTTTATACAGCAATAAACTCTGCATATTATCACTGTGTGTTCGTGGGGAAAATGTATGTACATATATTCATAGTGTGTTGGTTTCTTTGGGCTGCCCGAACAAACTACCACAAACAGGGGGCTTAAAACAGCAAAAATGTATTCTCCTAAAAGTGATGGAATCCAGAAGTCCAAAATTGAGGTGTGTCAGGGTTGCACTTCCTGTGTAGGCTCTGGAAGAGAATCCTTCTCTGCCTTTTCCAGCTTCTGATGGGTGATGGCATTGCTTGATGTCCTTGGCTTATGGTCCCCTCACTCTAATCCAATCATGAAAGTCTCTTTTTCTGTCTCTTATGAAGACACTGCCATTGGATTTAGGGTCCATTGGATAATCCATGATGGGATATCTCAGGATGTTTAGCTTAATTATATCTGCGAAGACCTATTTTTTGTTGTTCCAAATAAGGTGATATTTACCGGTTGAAAGATTTGGATGTGACATATCTTTTCCATCTATTATTTCTGTAGAAAAAATATACACAAGAAACTGGTACAGATTGGCTGCTTCCATGGCAAGAGAAGTGAGAATTAAATGGTGGGAAGACAGAGAGAGGGAGAAAGGAAATCTGTTTTCTGTGTGCATGACTCTGAGATGCTTTTGGCCATCACACCTGGAGGAGAACTGCTGGCATCCTGAGGGCAGAGGCCAGGGATGCTCCCACACCTGTGATCTGCTTCTGCAATCAGTGACCCAGGGAAGACAAACAAGCAAATGGAGGTGGAGATTTTACATTTATTTGGGGTTTGTCTTTGGGCAGAGGTTCCTTCCCAGGTACTATAGACAGACAGCTCTCAGCATTCTGATGCTCACATGGCCAGGCAGATGCATCTTGATAGTGACTGAGGGAAGGCAGATGTTCCAGTCCCATTGCCATTAAATGATCTCTGTGCAGATGGGGACAGCTGTGTTGGAGCTGGTGCCAACCATTGTTGTGCAGTGACCTCTGCTAGATCAGTGACTGCCCTTGCAACTGCTGCGGTCAAACATGTGCTTCCTGCACAGACACCTGGCAGAGAACAGGCCACTCAAAGGGGGACTCGCAAAACCTAGTTTCCCTAGCTAAATACTGGGGATAATGGTTCTACAGCAATTCAGGAGTGACGATTCACATATCAGAATGTTGCAAGTGTGTGGAATATTGTCACATAAGTGGACTCAGATTTGGATGGAGCAGCCTTTGGTGGAAATGGAGGGATAAAGGAAGCAATATATCCATGCAAATTATCCAGTCTGCAAACAGTCTGCCATCGTGTGAGTCGGCATAAATGATGTCACAGAATCAGGAGGCTGTGGGGTCTAATGTCATTTCCAAGACCTGACCCTGATGTCAACCTGGTCTCTCTCACAAAATTACACCACTGGGTTTTATGACAGTGAAAGGTATTTCATTCTGTTTTGATTTATTTCATAGGAAAATAATTTGCAAACCTGCATGTTTTTACTGGCCTGCAACTCACCTCACAGTAGATCCTAACACAGCCTGGGATGACCAGGTAGTGGAGACTAGCTGCCCCATTCCGTTCCGTTCTTCAATTTGAACACACACAAATACACAAAGCCAACAATAAGTCCCCAGAGCCCAAACACACCTCAGCCAGACAAGATGGAATCATTTGAAACTAGCGGCTAGCAGGCTGCTTCTTTTTGGATAAAGGTGGCTTATAGAATTTTCCAATTAACCCACATGCCTCCCCAAACACATACACCGCCCCCCTCCCTGCAACCTGTGAGGGACTGCGCATACTATAAATTGAACCCGAAATGAAAGGAAGTGAGGTTGATGCAGCCCTGAGAAAAATGCTGATTAATCTCCTCTGGACCTTCCCAGGTTGCATGTAATGGCTTGGGTTCCTCAAATACTCGTGGCTCACTTTCCTGAAGTGGCAAAATGACAGGTAATTGCTTTTGGAAAAAGCCAAATAGGGGAGATAGCTTCCCTCTGACCAGATTTATTTTAATTCTCAATAAACAGAATAATAGCATCCTTTTCTTTGCTGCCTGCCAGGTCATTAGAGGGGTTTGAGCTGTGACCATCCCTGGGCATTGGACCTGCCACCAAATGTCATAAATGACATCCAACAGATAATGACCCTCTTATTGTTCAGCTACTGAGGAGATGGCCCATAAACTATCTGGATTCCTCTTTTGGCACCTGCTACCCAGAGCCGCATTGAAAGGGGAGAGCACAGTGGAAAGAGAGCCAGATGGGCTTGGGGACACTGTGCTGGGAGGAGGTATCTAGAGTCCCTATCTTCTCCTCCCCCACCGCACCAAGACTGCCACCCACTGAGGCAGAGAGAGGAAGGGCCCAAGCTTCCAGGTGACAAGGCAGAGAGATCAGGACACAGCTTCCGAAGACTCTGTCCCAATGCATGAGAAGTGTCATCCTGGGTTGCAGGCCAGGGTAGCTAGCTTTCTCTGTCCTTCAATTGTTTTCATAGTCTTCCTTTCCTCTCTCTTAGAGGTTTACCCAGCCCCCACCTCTGAATATATCCCTCCAGACTTCACCTCCCTCCATTTCTGTTATGGTTCTCAGGCAATGACTGCCTTCTCAGGCAATGAATTTCCTTCTGGGAAAAGTTAAGAAATAACTCATACCAGGGGGCACCAACTATATGCTAAGTACAGCATTCAGTATTTTCAGTGTTACCCCATTCACTCCTCACCATCCTGTGCAGAAAGCATTCCTCTTGTTCTTGCTACATTTGAGAAACCTGAGACCCAGAGGGGTTGAGCCATCTACCCAAAGACACACAGTAAGTAGAAGAACCAAAATTTAAACTGGAGTCTGTGTGAACTCAAAGCCTGTACGTGTTCTTCCTCCATCATTCGTGATTTCAACGAGACTGTGTTTAGGCTTCTTTTCTCAACCCCTGCCCTTCACTGATCCAGCTTCACTAATATCACTCCAGTCCCCCTCTCCCACCTCACCCCCTTCTAATTTATGGCCTGGGGTTCTGCCTGCCCAGGTTTAATCCACAGCTGGGAATGGACCTCAGTTCTGCTTCCCAGAAGTCAAGAAGGATGTTGAGAGAGATAAACACGTGCCCACTGGAGAACGGGGCAGACAAGCCTGTTCCCGGAGCTGCTTGGGAGGTGATCCCAGCATCTACCAGTGATCAGCTCTTCTGACCCCAAGGCTAGCTGGGCTCTTCCTGAAGTATGAGGCCACCCTCAGAGAGTGTCCAGTGGACTCTCCTATCTTCCTGAGGAGCATTGAGGACCAGGAGAGCTGTCCATCCATCTCAACCAGCCCGAGCAGGGCCAGGGGAGAATTGGGGTCCAGGAGGAGAGAGGGCACAGGATGATCTAAGGCTTGGCCAATTAGATAATGTTGTGCAGAATTAAGTGTTGGACCTCAGGATGACATTGGTTGGCATTCCAATTCACCCCAGTAGGAGGAGTCCTTGCACCCTCATTTCTTTTCTCAGAGCACCTCAGACTCTCCGTTTGAACCCCAGTTTTTCCTAAAGAATCCAGGATTCTTTGCTGTCCCTGTTATGTTGTGATTTTACCAGGAACCTTTCTGCTGCCTTCCTGGCCTGTGCACCCCACTCTCCTGCTTGGCTTTGGCTTTGTCTATTCCTCTAGGCCCTGGGGTGACATTGTAGGAGCCTCTGCTGCAGCCACAGGACCCCAGAACCCACTGGCCCAGCCATCCTGCTGGAGCAGATCCTAGCCTCTTCCTTATAAGAAGGGAACCTGATGAACCAGGTGGTCCTGTGGGAAAACAGCCTTTATCCAGCCTCCTGCAGAGACTGACTCTCAAAGTGACCTAGGAAGAGGAAGTTTCAAAGCTTGCAGTGTGCCTAGCATCCTGTCCGAGAGCAATGGCTGTCCAATTGAGAACAAACACATCAACATTGGTCCTGAATCGCTGGGCCTTTTACAACTTAGCCAGGGCACAGATATGGGCACCCTATCAGACACAGGCCCTTTTACTGTTATTGAGAATCCTATTAGAGTGCTGTCCCTAGGCTTCCGTTGACCCACCTGACCAATGGGGCTCTACCATCCTGAAGCTGGAGAGGATAGCTAAGGAACAAAGGACTGGAGGAGACAGTGTGTGCAAGACAAAGTGAGGGATAGACTCTCCTTCGCTGAATAACGTTCCCACGCCTGCCAGCCCTCTTCCTCTTAGAATTTGAGCCAGCCCTAACAGGCTGGTTAGGCCTGTCCCTTGTTTGCCAAGGACAGCATGCACTTTGGGGCCCAGGATTTGCATTTCACAGCTAGTCAACCCCTGATTGGAAACATGATCCTCAGTCATCCCTTATCAAGGAGGAACTGTCAGGGTAATTTAGAGCTCAGGCTCAGGTAGGAGTAGAGTGTTGGAGCATGCAGCAGGGAGGCAGGGGAGTTTCTGAAGGAGAAGAAAGGGAAGCCAGCTGTCCGTCCATCCAGTGAGAGCCACACACAGGCAGTGGTGAAGGCTGGAGAGATTGGAGGTGGGCAGGGAAGAAGCCATTGATGTTCCTGCATGGATCGGGAGCTTGCTTGGGATCAGGAGTAAAGGATGGGTTTCTACCTACCTTGAAAAATGGCGGACACCATCTTCTGCCTTGGGAGAGTCAAGGAAGGGAGAAACAGGACTTCCAGATGCCTGAAGGCCAAGCTCCAGCTCTCTGAGGAAAACGAGCCCTCTGCAGGAAACAGAGCATCAGGGTTAGACCAAGGTCGTGCAGTCTGTGGGGCTTTCTTGGGAGCAGACTGTCCAATGCTCTGCCATTTCTGCTTCCACACGATGGCTCTGCTTGAACCTGCCTCATGCCTAGACTTGCACATAATATCTGCCTTCTCAGCAGGGACCCTGTTGTTATGTATTTTTCCAGCTTGGTGCAAAATGCAGTGGTATTCCCACACGACACGGACCGATTTGTTCTTCCTCTGAAATCTGATAATGCACATCCCCCCCCCCAAATTAAAAAGAGAAGACAGGAATATAATTTCCTTAATTATGAGAATGGTTTTTTTTCTTCTTGCCACCATCGAGGCCTGCCACTTCCTGTCAAAATCAGAATCTAGAAAAGATAATAATCAATTTGGCAGGTGATTAGACATTTATGATATTCAGGTTAGCTTCGCATATCAATATTTCATGGTGTTCTGCAAAGAGGAACTGGGAATTTCTAACTGTCATGCCACCCCCAACACGGTAGGAAAGTTGTCCCAGCAGCGGTGCCTGCCCTAGAAGCCAGCTCTGAAGTGAGCCACTGTAAAGGGGAGCTTCAGGGGCATCATGCAAAGAGACCTGGGCTCCTGGAACCCGACAGCCACTGCCTAAGCCATTTTTCTGACACCCCTGCATTTTGAGGAGATTTGGACCAGCATTTGCTTTTGAAGATCTCAAGCTGTGTGATTTGTAGACCGGACTTGAGCCTAGAACCTGTTATGGCGTATCCTCAGAAGTCAGAAAAGCAGAAAGTATGGAGAATGATCAGTAGAAATGTCGCATCTGAAGGTTCAGGTGCTTTTCCCTCAAGCCGACTGCTGCGGGTGGCTGTGCATCCTTACCCCCAAGTTCATAGGCTGAAGTGCTAATTCCCAGCACCTCAGAATGTGACATTAGGAAAATATAAGGTCATTCATTGCAAGTGTAATTAGTAGGATTGAGATGAAGTCTTTTCTGGTCAGCTCTTGGTTGCTGTGACAAAAATACCCGACAAGACCAACTGAGAGGAGAGAAAGTTTATTTGGGTTCACGATTTCAGAGGTTCAGCCCACGGTCAGCTGACTCCATTGCTGTAGCCCAAGATGAGGTAGAACATCGTGGAAGATGGGGGTTGTGGGAAAGCACGGCCCCACTCATGGCAGCCAGGAAGCAGACCTCAGGAGAGATGTCCTCTTCCAGGGCATGTCCCCAGTGACCCATCTCCTCCAGCCATGTCCTGTCTGCCTACGCTCACTACCCAGTTAGTCCATTCATCTTAGGGTGGACTGGTTAGATTCCAGTCCTCACAATCCATTCATTTCACCTCTGAACATTCCTGCATTAACACAGGAGTTTGGGGGGCACACCTCAAATCCAAACTATAGCAAGTGCCTATGGAATTAGAGTGGACCCCCCTGATCTACTGTAACACACAGAATACAGCCCCCTAATGCCTTGATCTGAGCCTCCAAAACTGTGAGACAACACATTTCTGTTTAAGCCACCCAATCTGGGGCACTTGTTACCGCAGCCATAGCAACTAATGCACTGACTGTCAGAAGTCTTGCAGAGGTTGTGATGCTGAGGTGCTATCCTGTGCACTTTTGGTTTATGTCACTCACTGTTAAAATGAACACTCCACCACCTTAGAACCAGGAAGCCCATCTGCGAAACTTATATTAGCTGAGAATAATCTTGGCAGGCTAAATAGGCTGAAAGCTGGTTGTGATTGGAAGACTTAAGGGTATTTCTTATTTTATTTTTTTTTAATATCTCAAGCAAGGCATTACTTAACTCCTAATTCCACTCCTTGATTAAACATTAAATGTTTGTACTGGCTCTGTGGAACATGGAATTATCTGTTAACTTGCAATCATGCTAAATTCATAAATCTAATTTGACTCTGGCGTTCAGCCAGGAGCAAATGCGAGAGATTAACTTTTTTTTCCAATGACCAGGACTGAAAATGAAAATTTTTCTAATGTTATTGTTTTTTTTTTTTAACTGACCGATTTAATGTGATTTCTGGAGGCCACAGGCAGATCTCTTGAATGTGGAGAGAATAGGAAACGGGAAGGGGACGCTCATTCCATTCCAGTTTCTTGCTTTATGGAAATTCAAACACAAAAGAGGTCACTGAAGTTGTCCAGTGTGGAGCTGGCTTCTGACTGATGGCATCACAAGGTTCTGCAGAGGTCCAGGCTCCACCCTTCACAGAGAAGGAAGTGTAGGTCAGGAAGTTATCATCGGTCAAATGTCACCTGCGGAGGCTCCACCAGCTTCTAGCTGGGTCCCTGTCCTCTACAGTTGAAGCAGGGCCAGAGGACAGTGAATCAACAATTCCAGTCACTGGAATAAATGCTGTGACCTCAGAGCAATGTAGAGAGGCTCTGGGACCTTTGGAAAGTGAGGGAGGATGGTTTTTGCAAGGGGGCCACCAGCTGAGTCTGCAGGGTGACTAGAACAGACCCTGTGTAGAAGGCGGAAAGACAGATCTTTCTGGAAATTGGTACAGCATGAGAAACAGTCCAAAACTGGGACGCAGGCCAGTCTCCCAGCCATGCAGGACCTTGCCCACTGTTCCAAGGACCTCAGGCATCATTGGAAAATGACAGGGAATCTTTGAAATGCTTTGGGAAGGACACGCAGAGTTTTTTTTCCAAGGACCAGCCTGGGGTCACCCTAAACGAGTGATTTCCACGCTACAGGTGTGGGGGGGCATTGATTCTGCTCTCCAGGGGACATTTGGAAATGCCTGGAGCATTTTTGGTTGTCACAGTCTGGGGAGCTGCAGCAGGTGTCTTGTGGGTGAAGTCCAAGAACGCTGCTAACCCTCCTGCAGTGCACAGTTCAGCCCTGCAATGGAGAATTATCCCACCCAAGAGCATGTGTGCTGAGGCTGGAGACTCTGCCCTCCACCAGTTATTAACAAGGGGAATGGGATGAACAGAGAGGCCAGCCAGGTTCCTTTGGGTCTGGGGAAGGAGACACCTGTTCAAAACGGGCTCAACCAGGAGGGAGGGGGTGGGGCTAGGTATGGTGCAGGCTCTAGCCAGGGTCATTGTGAGGAGAGACAATAGGACACTCAGCTTGACCTAAACAAGCCCCTTCCCACTGGATGCTGGAGAGAAACAGAGAGCCAGCGCTTCCCCACTGCCTCGTCCCTGATAGACAGATGGGAGGACCCATCTAATTTTATGAGGTTTCCACAATCTGGGATGTGCTCTTCAAAAATATACAAATTTAGATACAAAAGCTACTGTATAGTCAGAAGGAAAAAATACATGAAAACAAATTACACATTTACAATAAACCAACAAGTGTCGCAGATGGAGGTGCCGCACACACAGCCCCGAGTCGCCTCCTTGGCTTTGCAGGCTGAGCGAGGCCTGTGTGTTCCAGGGCCATGGGGAGACCATGAGCTTCCTGTCCAGCGCCCAGCAGGAGGCTCCATCACTGTGCACGTTGGCAGCAGAGTCCTTTTTCTTCGAGGAGGGGTAAGGAACATCTTTTGGAAATTTGCTCCAGTGGAGACAGACACTGTGGGTCCTGGAGGACCTGCCGCGGGTCAAGGGGGCTCTTCAGGGGCTACTACCCATTAGCTCAGGTACCTGGAGGACCAGGGAGAATGCTGGTTACTGACCACGGACCTGCCAGCCCCTCCTGGTGGCCCATGGTGGGGAGCATCCTGGTAATCCCTTTCTTTCCTGTAGGTCTCTCCCAGGTTCTTTAGAGAAGCTGTGCAGAAGGCCCCAGGGTCAAGGGGCTCCCTGTCTTGTTCCTGGACAGTTCCTGTCATTCCGGTGAAGTCACAAGGACTCCCCACTGTCTGGATCCCCCCACTTCTTACCATCATAGGAGGTGGTTCACCAAATGACACCCCACCTTAAGTTCAATACACCCCTCTTTTATATGCCATCCTCTGTTTCTGTAACTGTAAAATAGGAGCAGAAATTATATTTCAGGCTTCCTCAGGATATCACAAAAACTCAAACCCATGCTCTGTTCTGCAGCCTGCAAGGCCCCTTCCTGCCTCTCCCTTCTCGGCTCCAACCCCATCTCCATGCATACTGCACCTCAAGTTGTGGCCTTCCTCCTGTTTCTCAAATACACAGAGTCCTTCTCTGCCTCAGGGCCTTTGCTCTTTCTGTTCTCTCACTGGAAAGCTGTTCCCTCTGCTTTCACCTGCCTGTTCCTCCCAGGCCTCATTGTGCATCCCCCAGGCTCTTCTTAGGAGGTCTTCTTGAGTGTCTCTATCTTAGGCAGGTTTCCATCCCTGTCCCCCAACTCCATATTGCTCTTCATTGCAATCCTGCTTGCTCCCTTCCTAGTCCTGTTGGTCACGGTCGTCTGGTTCCTCCATTAGAAGGTCACCTTGGTGAGTGTAGAGCCCAAATTATTCACAGCTGCCTTTTAGGACCACAGAAACCTGGTCCAAGGTGGGCCTCCAGAGACCCACGCTGAATGAGTGCCGGGATTAATGAGCACACATGAGAACGAGGCAACAGAAACCACAGCCTCGGAATACCAAAGACAACTGGAAAAGAGTCCTTCCTTCTCTTCCTTTACTCTAAAAAAAATGGTCTTACAGCTTCTGTTTGACCACGTACCTATAGGACAGAAAAGCACCAAGACAGGTCGGGGGATATGGGGGCAGAGGCCAGCGATTGTGCTAGTGAGAGATCTTGAATCTCTGCCTGAGGACACTTGTGACTCCCTCTGCCTGTGCGAGGTGATCCAGGCTCACACACAACTGAAATATGGAGTTTGGTGGTTGTTTCTGCACTCCCATCTAGATATTTCTGGAAATACTGATTGCAAAGATACCATGGGACAGAGGTGACATATTTTAGACCTTGAACGTACATCTTTTGCTGAAACATGAACCAATTGAGTTCAGAGCCGGGGTGGATTTAGCTAGAACACATGGAGCTGGGGTGGGGTGGGTGGCCGGGTTCTGCCTCAACTTACCTGTGAGACTCTGAGCAAGTTATTGGACCTCTCAGAGCCTCAGTTTTCCCATCTGATACATGGAGAGGTACTACCAGCCTCTTTGTGCAAAGGAGAGGCACACAGACTTGGGAGAGTGTGGTGCGGTGATTGGCTGTGGACTGGCTGTTGAGAGATGTAATGTAATGAAGTCCCATGGACCCTGGGTGAAACTTGGGGCTAGTTCCTTCTCCTTTCTGGGCTGTGATACCTTCACTTCTACAGCGCTCGCGCATGTGTAAAGGGGTAGGGTTAAACCAGGCACCATGATTCATAACTTGCAGTTCTTTATGAAACTTCTGTCACTCCTGGAGAACAGATGTAAGCCCAAGAAAGCAACATGGCTGCCCTGAAGCCCATCCACAGACCCCAGGGGAAGGACCCTATTTTGGAGGATCTTTAAAGGACCGTGAAGCTGTTTAAGCTCATGATTCTTTGGGACAAACGCAGGTGTTACTGACCACAGAAACTGCACTGCACTCAAAGGCAAGGATGCCTCTTAGGAATCCTCAGTGGCGGCGTGGACAGGGCACCCCGGCACCTCTCAGATCACGCATCTCACACCTGAGCTGTGGCCCAGCTGACTTGGGGAGGCACATGGGGCAACAACAAGAGCTCAGGTAGAAGGAACAGGTCAGGTGAGAGCAGGGTGAGGATGAAGGTGGGCTAGAGGTTAAAGGGGAGTAGGAAACAAGTAACACCAATGACTTCTGAGTGGTGAGTTGCTATGTGCCTGGTACTGTCTGAGTGCCTTGGAGATGAAGGCACTTATCATCACAGCATCCAAAGGCAGAAGCCTGGATTTGTATGACCAGGGATCTCAAACTGCACAATGCATTCACTTCTACTGTTGTGACTCAGTGTCCCCCAAATCCCTGAGCAGTTTTCAGGATTGAGGTGGTCCTTCTTATTGGAAAGACAAAGAGACAGGCCCAGAGAGATGAAGTGGGTCCCCCACAGTCACAGATTCCTCCGGGCTCAGACCTTTCCTAGGAAGCCAGGCTTGCTCTGTGCTCTTCCCATGACACCACCTCGACCAGCAGAGGGCAGAAGAGAGCAACATTGCTCTTGCAGGACTGCCAGGGCCAGCCTTAACCCTGGGGATGTCATAGGATGCATTCATTCACCCTTTAAAAAAATGTTATATATATATATATGTCCTGAATGGGTTGGGGTGTAGCTCTGTGGTAATGGGCTTACCTAGCATGCCTGAGGTCCTGGATTCCATCTCAAGCATCACAGGAGAGGGGAATACAAATTAATAAGGAAAAAAATGGATTTTTTTATAACTTAAAATTGTTTGATTTGGACAATTCATTTAATCTCTCTGAGTTCAGTTCCAATGTCTATAAAATGAAGAAAATACTATCTGCCTCATCAGGGATACAATTAAATGACAGACAGATACAAAATACTCAGCAATTCCTGGCTCGGAGCAAATACTAAAAGTAGTAGCTACGACGGTTGACATTCTTCATTGCTTGGAACAACATTTATTTCATTTCTTCAATCATTTTGATTCAGCAAATATTTATTCATTTCATATCTGTTATGGAAAAAAAATATGCATTGCTCCAGATGCTGGGGATGCACAGAGGGTGTTTTGAAAATGGTGCAGACATGGTCTCCTGAAGCAGGGGACAGAGATGTTACAAGGTAAGTGCAGGTACTGTGGGAAGGGGCCCTGGCAGCAGGTGAGGGAGATGCAAACACCTCCTTGGAGCACTGAGCCTTTGAAATAGGACTCAGCTGGGACCTACCGAGTCCCCATCTCTAAGGGTGGGAGTCACTCATACGCAAATTTCCATCCTTTTGCAGGTGATTTTCATAATAAGCCAGGTTCAGGAAGGTGCTGGGTTGCACAGGGAACCGTGGGTGACTAATCTCCTGAAGATGAGATACCAGGACCCACGCTCCTGCCCTGTGGGTGGCTATCTCTGTGAGTAGTGGGTGGGGATCATAGAAGCCTTAAAATGAAAGGTACACAGGGGACACAGACTTCACCCCCAGTGGAGGACTATTCTCCATCTCCCTGGTACTGCATGGTCCTTGAGCTTTTCCTAAACACTACTCATCCCCTCTGAGCCTCAGTTTCCCCATCATTAGGAAAGCAGTTGCACCGGCCGATTCTCATGCCTGTCAGCCCTGACACTACATGACCATACCACATCACTGCTGGTAAGGAACAGCTGGATCAGACAGTAGGAACTTTGAAATAAATCTGTTCCCTGCCTGCTGGAGCTTCTTGTTACTCACAGAAAATGCTCCAGCCCTTTCTCCTGGGCCTTGGGCTCTTCCTCTAGGCAGCCTGTACCTCCTTGGCCTTTTGTATCTTCTTTGTGCTTTAGTCAAAATCAAATGACTGGCTCAGTCTTTCCCAGATCCCCTCATCACATCATTCCACCATCCTGAATGTCTCCTCTTTTCTGGGCTTGCATACAAGACTGTCAAACTCTACAGGACTTTGTTCAAGTGCTGCCTCCTCCATGAGGCCTTCCTTGATTTCTCCCAAATCTTGTCTTCTTTACATCCTCCGGGTCAGACTGGACATCATGATCATTGTTATTACCATCAGCTGACATTCTCAGAAGGTTCACAGTGTAGGAGGCATCCCATAAAGAGTACTCCATGCCTTATTTTATGGACCCCTTTTACCCCTTTCATATTGGTACTATTGTTATTTTTATTTTGCTGCCAATTTCTCAGGTCCTACAAGGACAACTTGAAAACTCTCATGAAATGATGCAGCAGTTTCCAGGCAGATAACTGTGGCTGTATGGGATGGGTCAGGTGGAGAGTAAAAGAATTCTGGGGACACTTAAACATTGGGAAAATGGTCAACAGACAAAAAACTTAATGCAATAGCTAAGCTATGGGACCACGCTAGGTGCCCTTCAACAGATGAATGGATAAAGAAAATGTGGTACATATACACAGTGGAATATTACTCAGCCTTAAAGAAGAATGGAATTATGGCATTTGCCAGTAAATGGATGGAACTGGAGACTCTCATGCTGTTATGGTATGGATATGAGGTGTCCACATAAAGCTCACATGTGAGACAATTCAAAAAGTTTTGGAGGAGAAATTATTGTGTTATAGCCTTAACCTAATCAGTGAATTAATTTTCTAATGGGATTAACTGAATGGTAACTTAAGTGGTAGGGTGTGGCTGGAAAAGTTAGGAGTTGGGGTTGTGGCTTTGAGGGTGTATATTTGTATCTGGCAAGTGGAGTTCTCTCTCTCTGTTTTCTGATCCTCATGTGAGCTGCTTCCCTCCACTGTACTCTCCTGCCATGATGTTCAGCCTCACCTCCAGCCCCAAGAAAGGAAGGCTGCCTTCTATGGACTAAGACCTCTGAAACCATGAGCCCTCAAATAAACTTTCCTCCTCTATCTACAGTTGTTCTGGTTGGTGTCTTGGTGGCAGCAGTGAAACCACATGCCAGATGTGGTGGACATAGTGCCCTGGACTTCATATATACCCAACTTCTGAGCAATGCCCAACTGAGAAATGTAAAGAAGACGGGCTTCTCCCAGGTGCTGGGGCTGTCTGGTATTTTACTGAACACTGTGCTGGAGGTAGAACCAGCTACAAATGACCCCAGTGTACAGGGTACAGGTGACCCCATGGAAGGATGGAGAGAGGAGGGGAGCCAATCAATACATTGCCTGAGGCTGTTTTTTAAGACCCTGGAGATCTTCTTTTTGATAAAGAAAAACTCATCCTATGGATGGCTTAGCATCCCCTAGACCTTTCAGTCTAATTTTTCTTCAGGCTATTTTATTTCATGCAGACTTAACTTGCAAGCATTTTTCATCCGGGAGCTCTGGACTGCAAACCCAAGCCAACTGATGGTACCAAACAAGATGGCTTGACTTTAGGATTCCGAAAGATGTGAAGACGTCATAAACTGTGGCTTTAAAAAAAATGTTGCCCCAGCCTCTCAGTCTTATCCCACCATTCTGACCTCTCATTGCTGAACCATGAAGACCTCGATGATTACTAGGAAGAGGGAGGGTGTATCCGTCCTGTTGCTTCATTTCTTCTAGGTCAGGAGCAATTATGATTAAGGTTCAGAGCCAGGTAGCTAAGCAGAGAGCCACAGGTCCTCCTGTTCATCCCTGACCCATCCCAGATGAACTGCTGCTGAGAATTTTTGTTGAAGAGGAAACAAAATTGGGCTTCACTTATTGTGCAAATTCTTCATCTTTTCGTGATCTCTACACACCAACAGAAGACATAGCGAGAGCACCATGCTCTTGATGATCCTTCAGGTATAAGGGAAGGGAAGGAGATTCTGCATAAGTCAAGCCCCTACTGAATACCCAATATCCCGCTGCAATGAAATCTTTCTTCATCCTTATACAAACTGTGTAAGAAAACCCAAACAGGTCCCATTTTGCAAATGAATAAAATAAGGCTCAAAAAGAATAGTAAGTAGATTACAGAAAACAGCATCTATGGGATTTGGTGGAACTATAGTCATTCCAACTCATTCACTGCCCAAACTTGAGTTTCCTCATCTTCAAAAAGAGTATAATGTTTGCCACTTGGGTCATTTTAAGGAAAAAAATATGAAATTATGTATACAGATTTCCCTGCACAATGCTTGTCCTGTACATGAATCAGGACCTCCAAATCCCGTGGCTGTTACATTTTTAAATAATGACAATAATAACATTTACAGAAAGTAAGTGGTAGAACCGAGTCCTGACCTCAGCACCCAGCAGTTCCCAATATCATGTTCCTTCTTCCTCATCGTAAGTTCTGAAATGAAGCAAATTGCTCCTAATTAAAAGACCAGAAAGGTAGCCAAAGCAATCCATTGCTTTCTTAAACTTCTGGGAGGGCTGAATTCTAGAAACTAAATCAAATAACAATGTCAGATATGTGAGATGGGAGAGCCCTGGCAGTCTGGAAGCCAGGCAGACAGGGAGAAGGGGTAACTGGCCCCTCTTCTGCCCTGTGTAGCTGGGGTCGAGACAGATACTCATTCAACTCTACCAGTTGAGCATTTTTAGACTGCATGAAAAAATATTTCTGACTACCTAGGAAATGATGTGCGCTGAGCTCCTAATATTTTTAGGTGTGTTAAACATTATTTTATGTAATCATCTCAAACAACCCAAATGAGGTCAAATGATGATAAATGAAGTGAGGGGACGAGGGGGTGGCAGAGGTGCCAGGGTGGGGTGATGCTAGTTTAAATGCATGGGTGAGAGAGCCCCACTACTTGTGTGGCACAGGAGCAGAAATCTAAAGATTTAGAAGTGTCCGTCTCTGCTGATACAAAGCAGGGAAGAAGGCCAGAGAGCTCTCCTCCACCACCCACTCCTCTGGTTTCCTCTACTCTGGGAATCACAGCAGTGGTCTCATCCATTTAAATAAAGCTTAAAGTCTGAAGCCTTTTGTGGTCTAAAGTCATTACTTTAACCTCATAAAATCCTTGAGGGTCAAAGCTAATATCCCCCCCCCTTTTTTTTCAGAAATGCAGCCAAGGCACAGAGGGCAAAAGCCTGTCCAGGTCACACTGTCAGGCAGAACTGGGATTTGATTTCTAGTCTCTTGATACCAGCATCAATTCCCTGTCAGCTTTAGCAGGACAGATGCATTCCTTCCTCTGGTCCTTCAGGTCTTGGGACCACATTTTCCAATCACCAGCATTGCTATGGATGTGCACTGAAGGATTTGTGAAGCAGACACATGCAAGTTGCACGGATGCTGTGTTCCTCTTGCAAGGCAGCAGGTTCCCTGGGATGGGAGGTTTCCTACCATAGGCATAGCAACTTGAACTGTGGGGCACCTGGCTCTGGCCTCTCAATGTGTGCCAGCAGGAAAGGAAATTGCAGAAAGAGAGAATCTAAAGTTGTGGTTCAAAACACAAACTGGATCTGGAGGTGCTGGTATCTCCTCCACCACTAACGGGGGACTTGACACACGATGCTCGGCCTTTCTGCACCTCCATTTCCTCATTTGTAAATGGAGGTAATGATAGGACCTACCACCCACGGTTGTTAGGAGGATCACATACATCAAGGACTTTGCTGCTATTAGATGTGTGTTGGCTTCTACCAATGCACCTGCATGACAGCTTGAGGTAGACATGAAGACATTCAGGTGTCCCATGCAATTCAGACAGAATCCCCAGAGTGCAGTCAAAGCAAATAGTTCTCTCTCTCCTGTCATGGATTAAGCTCTGCATCTTTGGGTCACCAGGGCACTTTTGGAAAGGCTAAAGTCAGCCTCTGTTTCACTTCACATCCCTAAGTACTGACCCTATTTTCTTAATATCTGATATGCCAATACTTGCTTTCAGCCTGTGAGATCTAGGGAAAGAGGATTTGGCAATCTCCCTATTCTACAGAGGGCAAGCAGATGAGGCCTTTTTATTATAGCAGCACTTATACACACATACACACATGTGTGCACATGGATGCTTACATGCCACTCTGGGATGTTGTGTCTGTCTGGTGAACACATCTTTTTTTTTTCAAGACCAACTTTTCATGTCACAATTTACCTCTTCTGCCCCCCAAAACAAGGATACATACATTTACCTGGGTTTCCTCTATCATTAGCTCTGATCTGTATATACCTTATCAATCTTTACTTGCTCTATTGTAATTAAAGACTTTACCACTTTCTGGCTCACTGATTTGTAAATTTCTCAGGGCTTATTTTATTGTGTGTTTTTCCTTAGTGTGGTGCTTAGCATATGTTAATGTTAATAAATATTTGCTAAAGAAGGAGAAAGGGAAACGTCCTCAGATTACCTCAGATGCCTTGTGAGAACTTTTAAGCATATTTTATTGTCCGTTATGATCAGATTGTGTTCTAAATATTCTTCTTCTATGCATTCCCCCTGTGATTTAGAGGATTATTACTTAAACCACAGAAGCAAACCGTTTTCATTATAACTTATTCACAAGGTCATTCATGCAACAGCCTTCGTCTTCAGTGCACCAAGGAAGAACAATAGAAGGAGGCTTAGCACCAACACATCAAAGCAACCCGGGAGTCTGGACTCTGCTGTGTTGGTTTTCAGTGCATTGGTATTATCACTTCCCACGAGTGATCAAAATGCAAATCAGAAGTAACCTGAATTTAGTTAGCAAAACTAAAACGCTGAGTTATAAAGCAAATGAGAAAACAAGCCTCTCTCTCACTCCCGATCTGCAAATTTTAAAGCTAAAATGTACTCAAAATGCAGATAGTCAGAAATATAGGAGAAAATAAATTTGAAAAGATTCAAAACTCAAGTGTGCCCAGATAAGGAAGACAGATGCTTTGATATTAACTGCAGCTAGGAGCACTATAGTTTTCTAATGTGGTTATTAGAAAATAGACTTTAGAGCAAAGAGTTTCTGAGATGTTAAGAATAAGAATTGTGGGAGACAGGCAATTTCCAAACTGCCTCTAATGATGTTAAAAGGCAACATAATAATCTAGAGTATAGACCCAAACAAAATGAAATATGTTCACTGTCCCTGAGTTTCCTAGCAGCAGCAGAGAAACACAGAAAGGTTCTGACATCCCTTGGGAATGAGAAGCCATCCAAAAATATGCTTTAAATATGCCAAACATGGAGGGAAAGCTACTTTTCCAGAAATGCTATAAGATACAAGAAGCAACCTAAAGTACTCCAGATTTTAAAAAGCTAGTTATGAAAGTCAGAAATAAAATGATCTGCCAGCAAAAATTTTTCTCTTTAAAAATATAGAGAAAAAAATAATTTTAACTGAGTAAGCATTAACAGATTTACAAGGATATGAGTTGGTACCAAAGTGATCATGATGCTCATTTCAAATAAAAATTGCACCAAGTTAGGCAAGGAAGACTTTATTCAAGACTATTTCAGCAAAAGTCAAAAGCTACCAATAGGGGAGAGAAAGTGAACTCAACTTCCCTGATGCACAAGACTAAGAGAGGTTTTAAGCAAGGGCTAGTGGAAAAGTACCTAAAGAAGTTATGAGGAGGTTGATCAATATGATTAAGCCATCTTCATTTATTGTTTCGTGCTCCTTAGAGTTAGGCTCCTGCCCTCCTGCAGAGACTGGAAGTAAAGATTCTTTCTTCTCTATGATTACATTTTATAGGAATGTCTCCCAGGTCCTTAAGACAGACATTACTGGGTTTGTAAAGCTGGAAATAAGCTGGGAGAAGATTCACATCTCAAAGGGGAAGAGAAAAAATATACAACTAAAATTTCCCTAAAATATATACCCTAAGAAAGGGAGGACATGGGCCTAAAGTCTGGAAGAAAGTCATCTATAAAACTTTTGCCATTCTGAAGGGACCACTAAGACCTTCTAGATCCTGAGGACAAAAAATCTCACCTTTTATACAGCAAAGCAAAAGAAGGGTTAATTTTCTCTTCCAAAGAGACAAAAAGCTATATACCTCATGAGAGTTTCCTGAAATACCTCAGAGCAAATTCCAGAGCTTTGCTTTTACATTTATTAAATTAAAACAAAATCTAGATTTAGTAAGGAGAAACTTTATTCAAAATGATTATTGCAAGAGGGAAAAGGACTATTGAAATAGGGGGAACGCGTTAAACATAAGATCAGCAAGCCTCTCTAGAGAGATAGGCAAAAAAGGTTTTCTTTGATGCAAAATGTAAACAAGAACCTGGTATGTGGAGGTTGATGAAAGTGCATAATTGAATAGAGAATGCTTTACTCTGAAGCCAACCTTATTTTCTAGAAGGGTTCTAAGTAGGGAGTAGGTAGGACCTCAGGCTAAGACTGAAGTAAATTTCAGGATCCTGGGGAAAAAAGTGAACTGAACCAAAGCTTGATTAATAAGCATTTAATTCTCATTGATCAACAGAGCAAAACAATTCACTTAATCATTTTTGAAAGGAAGAATGGGAATCTGGGGGTCTGGGTCTGGTCTTGTCATAGGTAAACAAGATCTGAGTCTTATCTAAGTCCTATGGGGAAGGGTGAAAATGCAGTAGCCATTTCCCAGAACAGAAGGAAACATTATCACATATCCAGAGGTTATTTGGTTTACAATCTTGGAGATAAGTCTACATTGTATCCACTTGGCCTAATCCCTAATAGGATTTATCTCTATGTCAAAGTGATAGGAAGGATACAGAAACATAGGCCTGTAAATAGATTAAGGGCTAAGAGGAAATCAACCTCTCTGCC
Source organism: Ictidomys tridecemlineatus (assembly GCF_052094955.1). Lineage (NCBI taxonomy): Eukaryota > Metazoa > Chordata > Mammalia > Rodentia > Sciuridae > Ictidomys > Ictidomys tridecemlineatus. Next base: position 339,674 of record NW_027521401.1, read on the forward strand.
TTCTATAAATGGAGAAAAATATTTCCACCCACCCTTACAAAGTGCAGATTTAAGTCTGTCATTGCAGATCAAAGAATTATTTGGGCTTTAAATTCAAGTGCACATGCCTTTTAACAACTATCAGACCTTAGGCAAATCACTGAGTCTCTAGGGTCTCCACATCTGTCAAAGGAAGTTTCTGTGGGTTATTAAAAGAATCCAATAAACCAGGTCTATAAAAATTTCTCATATGGGATTTTGTATGGTAAACGATCTCTCCCTTAATTAACAAAATTAAGTAGAAGTACCAATTGGAGAAACTTTTAATAACTTTAAAAGAAATTTAAATGGTTTAGTTACTATGTTTATACAGATTCCTTATAACTTTCCTTGTCTTAAAATCCTGTCATATTTTATTAGCAATCTTGTCTCTGGAATCAGGGTACTCTTTGGAGAATACAGGCTGACATAAAACCATTCAAGAAACCATCTCAGATAAAAGTCACAGTAGTTTCAATTTACAGGAAGTGGTTTTCATTTCTATGGGGATACTAAGAAGAAATGGAAGAGGCCAAGAAATAAAAGATGATACAGAATTAATGTATTTAGGAAGAGAAATTGCCTGTATTTACTTCATCTGACTTGATACATTATGGAATTTTAAAAAACATTTTTAGTTATAGCTGGGCACAATGACTTTATTTTATTTATTTATTTTGTGATGTTGTAGTGAGAATTGAACCCTGTGCTTCACACATGCTAGGCAAGTGCTCTACCACTGAGCCACAACCGTAGCCCAATACTTTATGGATTTTTTGTATTTTGGTTTTTTGTTTGTTTGTTTGTTTTTTGTTTTTTTTTTGGATTCCACTTCACCTCCAGCCCTATCCCTTACCTTGGTGCCTTTACATCAACCTGGCTGGAGACAGACACTTTAGGTCACTTATGGGAAGAATTCCTAACCAAGTGCTCAAACACATACACATGTTAACAGGGAATTCTGTGGGGCAGTATTGTCACCCAGAAGTATCATCTTCTGGCTTCCTAGAAGGTAATTGCCATTTCCATTAAGACAAGAAAGATACCATTGTGATTATCATAGGGTTTCTAAATAGCCCATGAATGGTTAGCCCAGAATCCCAATTTTTGTGTCAGATGGGCAAAACCTGTAATATAATTGTATGCTGTCTAGCCAAGCAACATTAGATCAATAAACTCTTCCAAGATTCTGAAAAGCAAATAAGACTTACTCTCTCCTTATAATTATTCCTAAATCTCAAGGGGCAAAAGAGACTGGAAACATGGTCTTAGTGATGTTAAGAGTTTTATGCAACAATAAAAATTATCCTAGCTATCCTTTAATGCCATTTTTATTTAGCCAGCCAGCAAATAGTTATCAAATGATCACTATGCTCAGGCACCATTCTGAGTGATGAGAAAAGGGGAGTGAATAGTAAAAAGGCTCTTATTTTGGTGGGGAGGGGTATTCAGGCATGCAGCTTTATTCTCAAGTGGAAACTCACCTTCAAAAATGTACTACAGACTCACATTCTGAAACATATTCTCCAACGTAAACATATTCTATAAAACTAATACAATGACTGGAGTATTAAATTCATTTTAACTTGACTGTTCATTGTTAGGCTTTATTCTTATTTAAATTCAGACTTACTAATTAAAAGGTCTCTTTGGAATTCACTGCAGTAAATAGATGGCATGATAGACATTTTAAGTAGAAGGCCTAGCAAGGGTAGACCCAAATATAATCACAAGGTAAATTTTGTTATCTAATATTAATTTACCAGTGCTTTCTAAATTTCTACCTTTAAAGGAATCAGTGTTAAAATAATATGTGACTTTCAAATAAATGGTAGTATATGTGCAATGTTCATAAGAAGTAAAATATAATTTGAGCAAATAATGTAAAGCTCATGTATCAAAAGTAATTATTTTTATAAAAGAATAATTCTAAAATATGCCAACCCATAATTATGTGAGTATTCTTAGCAAAACTTATTACTTGTTTTTGAAAATGTTTCCATTTCTCTATCAGTCACTCATGAGAAAGTTATAATCCTCTGATTTCCTACTAATTGCAAATTTGCTTCATTTGACATTTACAGGATTATTACATCTAGTTTGTGGGAAAATCTAAAGACTCTACAAATTGGATTGGTTAAAGACATTTTTTAAAATAGCACTATTACCATACACAAATATCATTTAGAGTCATAAAATTTTAACTGCACTTTTTCTACATTGTCTTTCTAGTTTCTCATGCTGCTTTTTGTCCACTGTGGCATGTTATATGCATGTTGTATTCACATTCTTGTGATTTTTAAGTGTTTACTCTTTTTAAATGGAGAATTGTGTGTTAGTTAGATGCTAGACCCTGAAGGGAAGGACACTCAACATGTGACCTGTCCTCTAAACTATTCAAACCATACAGTTGGCTATACAGTGCTATACAGTGGATCTCTAGAAGTTGCTCACTTTGTTTAACTGACACTTTATGCTTATTGATTAGCAGTTCCTTCATTTTCCTCTCTCCCTTGTCCTTGGAAACAACTTTATTTTTTGATTCTATGAATTTGACTATTGTAAATACTTCATATGAGTGGAGTCATGTAAGATTTGTCTTTCTGTAACTGGCTTATTTCACTTAGCATAAAATCCTTATGTCTCATCTATGTTGTCTCATATGACAGAATTCCCTTCATTTGAAGACCGAATAGTATTCCACTGAATACATTTCATTTTTATTTCTATTCATTCATGTCTTGGCAGGACTTTAGATCTTATTCACATCTTTGGCCATTGTGTATTAGGCTGTAATGAAAATTGGAGTGCAATATCTCTTTAAGATCCTAATGTCAGTTCTTCTTAATGAATACATGAAAGTAAGATTGATGAATCACATGCTACCTCTAGTTTTAATTTTTTGACAAACCTGCATATTTTTACCCACAGTATTTTTACCATTTTGCATTCAAACACGTAGTGTGGAAGGTTCCAACTTCTCCAATTATCTTAATATTCAAAGATATACATAAAAATAATTCCCTTTATTCTATTAAATAATGAAAGTTGAATCCTTGATGCAGTGAAATATTCCTTGAATTTTCTGGCACAAATATTTTATGAATAGTAATTTTTAAGTTATGATCATCTTCTTTTTACATATCTTGATGATAACAACACTTCCTCCATTTTATAAGTTTACATCTATAAAAACAGTGGAATGTTTAGTTAGCTCATTTCATAAATATCAGGGCAAGAAATTTGTACTTTAACAAACTAAAAAAGTTATTAACATCAGTATTTCTGATGGAAATTAAGGTCATACCTGCTCAAACTCCATTGAATCTAATCATCTGTGACAGAAGAAATAGGAACAGGTATGAAAGCGTTATGATAAATCAGAAAAGAAAGAAAAAAGGAAAGAAGTGTTGAAAGAAAGGCAAGCATGGTGCTTTTTTCCCTCCAATTTCATTCATGGTTCAACAGACAAGATCACAGGAGAAAACAGGTCATCTAAATGTTGCTGACCTTTTTAATTCTTCTTCATATTCTGGAAAGAATTCCTAAACAGTGCACTTTCATGAGATGGCACACAGTTTGTGTTCAGGCAGTGTTTGAGTTGCCTTCAGTTTGCCCACCTGGACAGGTGTGCTTTCATCACCAGGGAAGTCCAGGTGTTCCTAGCTAGGCAACTCAGAGCTCTCACAGGGCCCAAGTCAGACTGCCTTGCCAGCCTGCCTCTGCCCAAGGACCTTCCCTGTGAATGTGTCTTGTCCTTATTATAGCTTTGGATATGGAAAAACCATAAGCTTCAGGGCATCCTGAGATGAAAGTTCAGGCCTTTTGAAACCTAATAAAAATTCTTATTAACTGGAACCTTACAAGTATTCTAGATACCTTCTGCATGTTTGATATTTTCTGTCTTGCCACATTCTTAGGAATGTATTTTAATAATGTTAAGCATCATTTCCTAAAAATAAACCTTCCTAGCCTGTGGTCTACTGGAAGTAATATCAACTCCAGTCATTTAAAATTGTGGGAATTGAACAAATTGAGGAATCATTTTAAGCCCTAGTTTATTTAAAAAAAAACTGGCTTTTTAAATTATTTTATCTTTTAAAAGGTGGAAATCTCAGAAAATAGATATGATGCTCACAGAAAGAAAAAGAGAAAATTTTAATTTCATTTCAAATTAAGAAGAAAAGGGGAAAAAATTGGGGGGGGGAGCATTTTCATTACCTCCCAGGGACAATGTTGGAAGTTTTTGTTTGTTTGCTTGTTTGCTTGTTGTTTTTATATATTCCATCTCATTTATGCCTAATGTAACTTTAGGGGGTAGGTATTTTATAAATAACTTACTTTAGAATGGTTAAGGAACTTCTTGAAAGTCATACTGCTAATAGAAAGAAGAATCAAGATTCCACAAGGGTTTATAAGATTCTAATGACCTTAGAAATTACCACAATATTAGTGTTTCACTAATTTTATTCATTTTAATTTATATAGTATCCTTATGATTTTTGTCATTTCTATACTCCATTGGTATTGGTTTTTTTACTTAATGTTTTTAATTAAATTGGCTTACTGAATTTTTTTCTTAAATATACCTTACACACTAAATTTGACTTCATTCTGATAAACGAAAAACTAAGTATCTTTTCATAGGTAGCAGATATATATAAAATAAATATAATGAAGTCTGGGGATATAGCCAAATAGTAGAGTGCTTGCTTAGCATGTGAAAATTCCTGGGTTCTAGTCACAGCATGAAAAATAATGAAAATTTAAACTCCAGTATAATAAGAAAAACAAAACTTTTAAAATATTTTGGTTAGTAGTTTTACATGACCAAAAACCCTGTGTTTCTGCTTATCCTCTTACCTCATTTAAGAAAAAAAAAAGGACAGTATTAAAAAACATTAAGAATAGCACAAACATAAAATTTCTCATTAATGCATTAAGATATAATGAAAGCCCTGAGAAAGATGATTCTCTTATTATGAAAGTAAATGGTTTTTACTTTATTGTATTGTATATTGACAAATTATAATTGTGTATATTAGTAAGGTACAAAGATATAATATATAATTAAATATTTACATATTATATATAATTACATATGTATTCATATCTATAGTCAAATCAAGCAACTTAGCATACCCATCACATAAAATATCGATTTTTGTGGTGAGAACATTTGAGATTTACTCTCTTAGCAATTTTTGAAATATGTAATACACTTTATTAACTAGAGTGCACCATGCTATACAAAAGATCTCAAAAAATATATTCTTTTCTAACTGAATCACTGTATCCGTTGACAACATCTCATTCTCCCTCACCTCCCAGCTGCTGGTAATCACAGTTCTGCTCTCAGTTTCTGAATTAGATTGTTTTAGATTCCAAGTATAAGAAAAAACATGCATATCTTTCTGTTCCTGGATTATTAGGCTTGGTATATTGTTCTCCAGATTGATCCATGTTGTCATAAGTGACAGGATTTTATTTTTCTAAGGTTAAATACTTCAATGTTATTCTGTTGGTTGTAAGTACCATATTTCCTTCATCTGTTCATCCAACTAACGGGCACTCTGGTTGATTCCATAATTTGCTATTTTGAACAAGGAATCAACTGAGACGAACATGGAGTGTAGATATCAATTGGACATGAGTTCATATATTTAATGCATTTTCTCACCTAACAATATCCTGAACAATCCTGATGTTTTACAAACCACCCTAGGAAATCTGAAGCACAACTGACCTGCCCTTCACACCTAATGAGATAACATCTCTGAATGACATTCTAATTGAATGTCAACCTTCCACAGTCATTTTCCTTGCACAGTTTTATACTTGAAGTTTGTAGACCTCAGTTTGACAATTGACTTGTTAAATCGCATTAGAAATGTACCCCCAATTTTTGTAGAATTTGATATGTCAAACTGATAACAAGTGAAATAGCATTTTCAAATTGTACATCTCTGAGCCCTGCAAATCTCAGAAAGCAAATGCCTCTCGGGGGCAGATTTCCACTATTGTCAAGGGGAAGCACTCGCCTTGGCTTTGTCTATGACACACCAATTGACTTCCATCAAACCAGGACATCACCTCCTTAGACTGCCTCATCTTTAATGGGGAAGTCTTACCACACAATGTAGAGAACACGTTAAGATATAAATAGTTCATATACATTGTTTTCTGTAGGGAAAACTGCCCATAGACCAACTGAGAAACTAGTGCCCCAGTGTTCCTGAGCTAGTTCAATAAATCTCTTATAGGCCTGCTGTGGTCTCAGCATTCTTAGTTGATAATCATAGACTTCCCAAAGTGAGTGGGGAAAAACTACTCCTATGTATTGAAATATGTGATAATAATTTTGTATCATCTGTATAGTTCAAATCCGTATAGATCAGAAGTAATCCAGAATTAGCCAGTAAATACAATAGCATTACTATTCAGAGAAAAATGATGCTGAGATCTTAGGAATCATCTAAACTGCTTTAAGCAAACTAGCAGACTGTTTGTAGCACAACATGAGTAAAGGCTGAACAGACAAGCACTGCCTTAGTATCAGCCTCTTCTGAAGACCTCGGTGGTGCCTTGGGCAGGTGACTTACCTCTCTAGTTCTGTTTTCGTATCTGTAATAGTGCCATTTTCCTCATAGTATTGGTGCAAATATTAAATGAAATAAGACATTTAAAGTACTTCAGAGGATGCTTGACATGTTAGCTTTGATCCAAACAAGTCAAGCTGAACGTTTTACTGGCAAGGAAAAATCAGTGACAAAACTAGTTAGAGAACCTAGGTATGTTAAGGAGAAAACTTCAGTGTGGTGTTCTTTAAGTGAACTAGTGGGTACTAATCTCCTGTTTCCACCGAGAGAATCAAAATTAGTCTCTTCATTTCAACAATAGCTAACCAGCCTTTAATAACAGAATGAAGTGCAGGGAAAGACCTTTAGAGAAAAAGAGAATGTGGCAGTAGAAAGGCACCCAGACCACCTAATATGCCTCTTTTGCACACTAACATAATGCTTTGCAGCAAGAGAAAAATATTTTAAATTGCACTTCAAAATGCAGTCAAATGTGAAGCAAGATGGGACATGAAACTACATTTATAAATTCTGAATGTTGCATTGTTCTATTTGTACCACACCCATAGACAAATAAAGATTCCTTTCATTAAACAGAAACTGAAAGTAAAGAAAAAAAATGTAACTGTCAAAGGAAGATCTATTTCTTCCACTGGGTCAGTAATGCTCTAAAATACTTGGTTTTAAGAAGTTAGCAGCTGAAAAGAAGTGATCAGTATCAATAGGAATATCTAAATTAGTTACACAAACATTCCATATTTAACTACAGTAATAGGTGCCAAGTGTTATTATATCTAAATTAGCTTTCATATCTCAAGACAAACACTCTGATATCAATGATGTGAAATATTAAGGGTTTGAGAAGGTTTTGAAATAAAAAGAAATTTTTTAAAGTAAGTAGGAATTCTATACTAATGAGTTAACTAAAAGTAATTTGAAAATGTTCTTAAAAATCACATGCATAGCTACTCACTCCAGTTCTTTGTAGCTATTTCCTCTGAAATTTTTCTGCATGCCCAAGAAACAATTTTGTTCCTGAAAAAATATATTTAATATTGTCTATTCTAAAAATATATTCTTAATATTTACCATTAGAAAATATAAATATTAATGTAAATAACTTGAAATTTAATGATATTTGCATATGAAAATGTAAAAATGTGAGATCAGGTCCAGTTAATTATTTTAAATTTTACCCAGAATTCTAAATGTTGTCAAAATTTAAGACACATTTTATTTTTGGTTTCTGTGGCTATGATTGATCTTCATGTGTACTAATACTAAGCAATTAAAAGGACATGTTTCTTTGAACTATATCTGTAAATATGAAGAGAGTAACCACATGTGAAATTAAAATTAGGTTTAAAAAGTTCAGTCATATAATTAATTTTTTTCTCATGTGAGGTATGGTGTTTTCTTAAAGTACATAAAGAGACAAAATTGGGTATTCCTTTTCATATACCAAATGTTCAATCAATGAGACAATTGCACTAAAATATTATTACTATATAGCTACACAGATATGAATAGAGCTATAAGAGGGTCTATGAAGAGCAGTTTCCTCCTACCCTATCCTCACCACACAGAACATTGGATGTGTCACAGGACTAGATGGAAGGTACCCTACACACTGCACTATTTTCTAATAGACACCAACTGGTATTCTATAATTTAATTCTGTTCACACTCTCTCCCTGGTGATCGTGTTAGAACCCATAGGGTCAGGGTTTAGTTCCACAAGACTAACCCCGCTTCAGTTGTGCAAATTCCATCTTCTAACCTGTGCTTCTGTCCTACCAAGTATAAATCAGGGTTCCAGTAAACCCCTCCTGTTCAGTAATTTGATCACAGAACTTAGTAGGGAACACTCTTCTTAGGTTTATGGGTGTGTTATAAAAGATACAGATGATAAGCCTGGTGAAGCTGTACATAGTGTGAGGCCTGGAAGTTTTCCAAACTCAGGAGCTTCTTCCCAGTGAAGTTGGAGAGCTCACTTTATGGACATAAGGATGCATTCATTCAGCAGGAAGCTCATCAAATCTCTTATTCAAGAGTTTTTATACACTGAGCATGGTGGACCATGCCCATAATCCCAGTGGCTCTGGAAGACCAAGACAGGAAGATCACAAGTTCAAGGCCAGCCAACTTAACAAGACCCTGTCTCCAAAAAAAAAAAAAAAAAAAAGGTTGGGGTGGTATATGGCTCAGTGATTAAGTGGCCCTGTGTTCCATTCCTAGTTTCAAGAGGGAAAAAAGCTCTTTGTAGATTTTAATCTCCAGTCCCTCCTCTGTTCTAGCAGTTGGTTCATTCCCATGCCTAGGCAGGAAATTCCAATCCTCTAATCATTTGGTCTTGTACCTGCTGATGCTGTCTAGGGATCCCATCCTACGTCACCTCATAAAGCTTATGCTTAATGATGAAAGGGCTTGTTATGAACAAGAAAAGACAATCCATTACTTAAGAAATTTCAGAGGTTTTAGGAACTATACAAAAGCCAAATACAACAAAACATTCTCCTACCAGTATCACTCAGGAATTCATGGATTTGGGAGCTCTGTATTAAGAACCAAGGATTAAGACCAAAAATATACGTTTCTTGGTACATAAAAGAAAAAAAATAAATGATAAAGAAGCCCATCACCCTCTAAAATATGCTAACCTTTATTTAAAGTTTATTATGATTGTGCACATATACAAGTAAATATTTGCAATTCTTTGAGACCCAGAAGTTAATTCCCTGCACTCCTTCACTTGCCTCTATTGTTAGCAGAATAAGGAGAATCTTCAAAACAGTATTATAGGTGTCTACCCCGTCCACTCTCAATGCTCATTTACCAAAACCCTATTAAACAAAATAGAGTTCCTAAGTCCTAAAGTCAGTGGCAATATCTTGTCTAAAACTTCACTCAGACAATTATTGTCCCAGTTGTTCCTACCAGGTTTTTAGAGGAAGCTTTGTCTGCAGAACACAGGGCATTTATTCTGTGATTTCTTTTCAAATCAAGTATTTCTTTATTGTGGTCTTCAAATAAGGGCAAAATAATGCAATCTGAAACTGGATTTATTTTACCACTTTCAATAAGACCCTGGGCAAATGACTTTCTTTGTTCCTCAGACTCCTCATTTAGTGTTTTTGAAATGCAGTAGAAATAATTTATAGTTTCAGATCTACGATTCAGGCAATACTGTACACTATTAACTCAGCAAATAATGCCAGGTGTATGCAATGCAGCAGAAAAGCAGGCAGACACAGTGCCTGTCCTCTTCAGCACTCAGCAGTCAAGGGAGCATGAGTCTGATGGAGTACCAAGGGCAAATCCTGATGAGCAGATGGAGTGACAGCATTCCGTTCAGGTCCATACCATGTGACTTATTAGAAGAATCTGATTTTAAAGGAAAAATCCCTTCAAGTAAAAAGTTTGCTTTCTGACTGGGGACAGATTTGCTCACAGAAATCTTCTAGAAGGAAACTCAACTTATATTAAATTATTTAATCAGTTTATTGAACTAAAATGCACCAGAGTTTTATTTACCTTGATCCATACCAGGATGATCATACCACTGATACTGTTTCAAAATTCTATATTCACTTATAATGAAAAAAGCAAAACCCAGATAAGTAAGCTGATACCTAAAACCTGTTTCATAAAGTTTATTTCAAAAAGTAACCTGTGGAGGATATGACACAGTGATTATAAGATAGATAAAACTGAATTTCCAATACTTTCTATATCTTTTGTAATTCTGGATTTTTTTTTATAATCACGATAATCCCAGTTACTATAAGACTGTGAAATCACTTCTGAATCATCTGGGATTCTGTATATCCAGTAATTTTAAGTGTTGAGAGCATATGGTAATATTCTAAAGCTTTAAGACTTAAGATTTGGGGGAGGAGGGAAGGAATTTACTCTATTTCCCAAATACACAGATAAAAACAAGGGCTTATTAGTAACATAATTGCATAAGCATTTCTTCACTTTATTATTTTACTTGCTTTCTCAGATTAATTTTATTCAGCTTTAAAGCTAAGCTAGTTTATTATAGTCTAGCTTTTTAAAATGGTGTTTACAGTAAATTTAATTAAATAAGAATTCTTAAATAGCCATGACAAACTTTCTCCCAGCTACTTGGAATAATCATGAATTAACAATAAAGTTCCAAAAGACTTTTTAAATTTACTTCTAAATCAATTAATTCTAATTCACATTTTTCTGGTAGAAATTAAATGAATTTTTAAAATATTTCTACTTGTGGTGCTAAAACTAATTCTCCAAGGAACTGTAAACAGCAATCAGACATGTGGGATTTCAAAGATCATAAAAATATTAGCATTATTCAGCATTTGGTTTTCAGTACTGATATCAACTTAGTTTATAGTATTACCCTAAACTTATCATTATAATTTCTAGCATTAGCAGTAACTAATGGTCCTTACACACTATATACTTGGCATAAGGAATCAGAAATCAATGCATAATCAAACCTGAACTCTGTGCCAAATAAAATTACTATCACTTATTTACTTAACTAGTTAAATGTGCTTGTTGGTGATTCCAGCACTTAAAACACTATCATCATTACCTTCAGAAAGTATGAGAGTGTAGTTTGGAAAAAGTAAGAGAAATGTTAGTGCACTAATGTATGTGAAACAGAACATCCAAGTTCTGATAAATCACACAGTTTAGCAATGTGATCATATTACTTCAGTATTATATTAATTAAATTTTATACAGACATTTTAAATAAAATTATGTAACCCACATTAGATAATTTTATTCCAAAGTTAATTATTCTTTTTTTTTCTTAAGCAAATGTATTTTCATAACATAAAAGATCTCCTTTAGATAAATGCCTAAAGCAAGTTTTTAATTAAAATGGTTTTGAATTAGTTTAGGATATATATATATGCAAAATGGCTGCAAATCAGGGAAAAGCAGAAAACTATGTGCAAATCCTATTATGTTCCCAATAATTCCGTCTCTTTTTCTCCTGTTCATCATCAGAGAACAAAAGTATTTTCACAGGCCTCTTAAGATCACCTGTGCTAAAATTAGTGATGTGCCCATTCTGTCCCTCTTTGTGTTCCTTGCCAAAATTTCACAGAAAAGAATATTACAAAAAGCTCTGGTCTGAGTTTTCTGTAGATGAATTGCTCACTACCTAATCCTGGGATTTATGTATAATCTGAGGATGATATTGCCCAGTAACCTGCCTCACTGGTTAAAATAAAATGAGAATATACATATAAAATGTATTAACCTGTTTTCCAATACTATAACAACATACCTGGGCTTAGATAACTTTTAAACAAAATAAGTTCTTTAGTTCATGGTTCTGGAGATTCAAGGGCATGCTTCAAGTTCTACTTGGGCTGGTAAAGGCTTTATGTCAGATGGCATCATAATAGTGGTAGCGTGTATGAGGGAGCAATCACATGTAAGACCAAAAGCCACAATGGTCAAAGAAGGACCAGTCTTCTTCTTTTTATAACAATCCTCTTGAGAGAACTAACTCAGGGTCTCATGAGAACTACCTTAACCCTTTCCAGGTGGGGGCCCCCAATGACCTCCTACTCAGTTCCACCTTGAAAACATCTACCACACTACAATATCATCACACTAAGAACCAAGCTCACAACTCATGAACCTTTGAGGGAAAAACTCAAACTATGCCCAAATCATGGTATAATGTATTTTATAAACTCACACACACTGTATGAATAAAAGTTGTTATTATTCTAACTGTGATCCATGCCCACAGATTCAGCCCAGTTTTAGATACATAGATTCTAAGAACCCAAGCCCAATCTCTATTAAAGTGAATCAAGGGAGCCTGAGCTAAATAATTCAGATGGCTCAAAGTGCAAGACATTTTTATTATTTCTCTTGCTATAAAATTACTACATTTGTCCTAGACTTATTCTAAGGTCTCAGTCCTATTTTATTCCTCAAAATGGATGAACTTCAAAAAAATTAATGAATGAACATCTTTTCCTTCAAATTCCTATTTTAGCATCTAATACCAAGTTAACCTCCCCCTCAAGTAGGTCCTTGCCTCGCTCTTTCTTGCCATCTTGCAAGATATGACTGGAATCTGTAGTCTATATCTGGGAACCCATGATGCCTCTATGCTTCTCTTATTCTGTGTAGCCGTCTGGCTTGTCTCCACAGGCTCTTTTTGGTTTGTTATGTAGTTCAGCTATTTAGCAGATTTAGACCCAAGCTCACCAATTCTTCTCTAATCACAATTATCTGTAAAAGGAGCAAGATGCTTTGTGAGGTAGAGATCTGTATCCTTGAAGATATTCAAGCCAAAGGTATATAACCATTTTCCATGGCTGCCTTGGTTGGAATTTAGACAGATGACTGCTCAACATTATGTCACCAGCTTACACATTCTGCCACTCTGGTTCTCTGAAGTTTCTGGCATTAGAGTAGAGAAGATGTCATTGTGTCCTACCCCACTAAATGAGTTTGAAAGGAAAGATACTATTTGCTTCTTATTTGAAAATTATTTGTGATTTCAATTAAATGAAATATACTTCAGAAACACAAATGATCTGTTTGTGTAGACATAAAAAGTATTACCACATTAATGTCTTCATTAGAGATGGCAGTAATTAGAGGAAATGAAACCATTAATTCTGAAAAGAGCTTTTTTTTTCTTTAAATCATGGATGGTAAACTGTGTTCCAAATCAAAAATCCATTAAAGATATGCTATTTCTAATTACAATTTTATGTTAGTTAATATACTGTTTTTAAATAAATATTGAAAGCACTTTAGATTCTATCTGTAAGTCAGTTTCATAAACCAAACTAAAATATGAATTATGCAAAAGTTTAGCAGTCATAATATTTTAGGAAAGACTGTTTATTCACATATAATATATAAACTATTTTAATACTCATTTTTTCTTCTATTTTTATAACCACTTTATAATAATGCTGTTTTCCTTCAATTGTAGGACAGAAAATAAAAATCTTGACTACCAGATGCAGTAAGTTAAAGTCTACAATGCTAATAGAAAATGACTAGTTTTCCTATTTTTTTAAACTTTTCATTTGTTTATGAAATAACAATGCTGACAAAGGTGGATATTTGTGATCCACCATGGCATAAATTGCTGTTGTCTCTTTATCATACTTATTTGATGAAAAATGGTGTAAAGATAGTAAATATGATAAAGATATGAGATTTAATGTGCAGAACAAGGAGTTTGGGTTGTAAAACCAGACAGCTCAGAAACAAGGGAGAGAATTGAACAGCAGATGAGGTAGAGAGGGAAGATGGGAGGGGAGGGGAAGGGGGATAATAGGGGATAGGAAAAGAAGCAGAATACAACAGTCACTAATATGGCATTATGTAAAAATTGTGAATGTGTAACTGATGTGATTCTGCAATTTGTATTTGGGGTAAAAATGGGAGTTCATAACTCACCTGAATCAAATGGATGAAAGATGATATGTCATGAGCTTTGTAATGTTTTGAACAACCAATTAAAAAAAAAGAATAAGAGGGCTGAAAAGTTCATAAGAAAAGAGAAGGTAGATAAAGACAGGAATGAAAGCAGTTTGCAATGACCAGAAGAGGATTTGCCAGGTGGAGTCTTGACTTGCCAAGAACCACTGTGGTTCAGGTCATGTTAACTGTTTTAGTCACCTTTTTCACCGATGTGACTAAAAGATCCGACCAGAACAACTGTAGAGGAAGAAAAGTGTATTTGAGGGTTCATGGTTTTAGAGGAAATGAAACCATTAGGTCTCAATCCATAGACGGCCAGCTTTATGCCTCAGATCTCCAGGTGAGGCAGAACAACATGATGGAAGAATGTGGCAGAATGAAGCAGCTCACATGAAAGCAAAGAGAGAGACTCCATTTGCCAGATACAAATATATGCCTTCAAAGCCATGTTCAAATGCCCCATGTCCTCCAGCCACACCCTACCTGCCTTCATTTGCCACTCAGTTAATCCCACCAGGTGACTGTTTCATTGATTAGATTAAGGCTCTTATAACCCACTCATTTCTTCCCTGAACTTTCTTGCATTGTCTCATACATGAGCTTTTGGGGGACACATCACATCCAAAACATAACATTCTGCCCCTGGCCCCTAAAAGCTCTCACTAATCTGACAATGCGAATTACATGTAGTCTTTTTCTTTTTCTTTTTCTTTTTGTTTTCAGGCTTGGGATCTACAAAGAATAAAGATCATGTTTGACTTGGATAGTTGAGGTTGATAGATTTATCATAACTATATCAAATATATCATTTATTAATTTAAGATATTTCACATATAACTTCCACAAATTGTTTTTAGTAAAACTGAACAAAAGGTTACCTTGAGATGGTGTTGCATGCAGTAGTTAGAACCCTAGGTACAAGCCCCAGCATGAAAAAAAATTAGTTGCCGTAACTTATTATTCCACTCAAAATGTTAATTAAATTATTCTAAATTAGTATTAAACTATAATTAAAATTAATTCCTTAAACGTGAAATCATTTTTGGATGCACGATATTGGAACATAGTTACAGTATTAACTTTGTGTAATCAAAAGTTTAAAAGTTTAACTTTGTTTAATTGAAGACATTTCAAAAAAGTTTTTAAGTTACACAATGAAATTTGTACTTATAAAATCATTATTTGTATATTTCTTCACTATATGTAAACCAGTGGGGGAAAATTAAGCAGTTGTTGCAATCCATTCTTTTTTATGCTGCCTGTTTGTATTTCTTCAACCCTGATGAGCAGGAATCACATTCTCTAAACTTCACCAGTAGAAATATACAAAGTCAAGTGTCTTATGTAGTTTTATACTTTCACTGTATCTTACTGTGTAGTCTTTTTCCAAGAGTCCCATAGTCTCAACATTTCCAAGATTGCTCAAAGTTCAGTTCTTCTCTGAGAATCAAGGCAATCTCACATTATATGCTCATGTGAAATAAAAAGCAATTTACAAGTATCCAATGTGTAATGATACAGAGTAAGCATTTCCATTTACAAAATTAGGGGCATAGAATAAAAGGGATATGACCAAAGCAAGACTAAAATCCAGTTGGGCAAACAGGTTCTATAGTTCTGTGTATGGCATGTGGAGCACATGGCATGATGTCCTCTCCATAGGGCTTATGTAGCTCCACCCCTGTGGCCTTATTGATGGCAGCCCAAGTGACCTTTCTCTTTGTTTGTCTCTGCTCAATTCCTGTAGCTTTCCTAAGACCTTGTTCCACATTACTGGCATTTCTTAATCTCAGGGGTCTCCACTGCAGTTCGGCTTTCTCCTTACATCTCCACACTTTGCCCTTTCAGGGGCTGTCCTCAGGGACTCCAGCCCTGCTGCACTTTGCCTGACCTCCCAGGACTTCCTTTGAAATCTTGGTGGAAACCTCCATGAACCCTAACTTCAGCATCCTGCATTCCTGCAGAACCAGCACTATGTGGTTGATGCCAAGTTCTGCTGTCACATTGAGCAGTAGCCCATCCTCCAAGGACCCTGTCGGCAGCAGCCTCTGAGTGTCTGGATGGCTGAGAACATTGAAAAACTTCCTAAGCCCCCTTGTGCAAGAGGATTCCCCACTGGTCTCTTCTCAAAAGAATTTTCACTTTTACTTGCTTGAACCTGAGATGGGTGTGGTCTTGGCAGCTCCTAAGATGCCCTCAAAGCCATCTTTCTTATTGCTTCTAGGCAGTCTTCAGGATTTCTTTAGTGGCAGTAACGTCTTTAACAACTGCAACTTCCTTAGGCCCAGTTTTACTTCTGCCTTTCAAGTCCAAGTTTTTCAAATCTTCCTGCTCTGTTTTCCACTTCTGAATATCACAATAAACTTGGCTAAAAGCTACCAGCAATACCCAAGCCACTTCCTGAATCCTGTGCTAGTGCCCTAGACATTTCTTCTGCCAGATTTAGCAATCCATTGCTTTTAAAATCAGCCTCACAGAAAGTCTCAGGACACAGGCATAGTGCAGACAACTTTTCAGCCAGAATATAACAGGAATGGCCTGTAGTCCAAATTCCAATAGAGACCTCCCCTGAACCTTCTCGCCTTTCATCACTGTCCATGGTCCTGTTGGCTTTCTTGTCTTCTGAGCTCCCACCAGAGTCAGCCATTAAGCTCTATTTACAACAATATAAAGCATATCCAGCTTGTACCGCTAAACATCTCAAAATTTCTCCCACCAATTGCAAAAAGCTCAAAAAGCTTCTGAACCATATGGTCAAGTTCATCATAGCAATAACCCCACTGTTGGAACTAATTTCTGTTTTAATCAGCTTTCTAGCTGCTGTGACTAAAAGACCCAACAAGAACAACTTTAGAGGAGGAAGAGTTTATTTGAGGGCTCACAGTTTCAGAGGTCTCAGTCCATAGAAGTCCTTGGGGCTCAAGGTGAACCAGAACAACATGACAGAAGAATGTGGCAAAGTAAAGTTGCTCACATGATGATTATGAAGGAGAGAGAGATAGAGAGAGAGAGACACTAACTTTCCTTGCCAGACACAAATATATAACCCAAAGCCACACTCCCAATGCCCCACCTCCTTCAGCCACACCCCAGCCTTTAGTTACCACTCAATTTATCCCATCAGGTGATTGATTCATTGATTGGGTTAAGGGTCTTATAACCTAATCATTTCTTCTCTGAACCTTCTTAAGTTTTTTCATACATGAGCTTTTGGGGGATACCTCACAATCCAAACCATAACATTAACCCAGATTAGAACTAAAGCAACCAGAGGATTTTTGCTTTCCTGCAAGCAAATGGAGTCTCAAAAAGTAACTATGAAAGCTAATAAATTCACTACCTCTAGTGACAGAGATGCTAATGGAAGACAGGAGATTCCTAAAACAAGACTTTGCTACTTATGGTGGAAGCAATAGAGTATCAGGACAGTTGCACCTAAGACCCAAGTCTGAAATGGAGACCAGGTAGACCTGCATGCTCAATACAAGATACTCAGGAGACAGAACCTATGTTTAGCAAATCTAATTTTCTAGCAAGTAGTAAATAAGCCTATTCTTAATCTAAAGGGAGATAAGGTAAATATCAGAATAAGGTGCTTTGTTCCTGGAAATGAGCTCTCTCAATTATCAGGGTTACCAGTCAAATAAATAATCCTGAAAAGTAGCCTTTGGGAAGAAACCACTATTGTGACATTAGCACATTCAGCAAGATGTATGGGAGTGCAAGAGGCCCCCCAAGGCCCCTCAATGGTAAAGGATAGTAGTTCTCAAAGGGCTGTAATCCTAACAGCTCAGAAGCCCAAGGCAGGAGGATAGAAAATTCAAGGCCAGCCTGGACAACTTAGTGACATCCTATCTCAAAATAAAATTGTGAAAGGGATTGGGGATGTAGATAAGGGGCAGAGTTCCCCTGGGTCAAACCCCAGTTTCACACATACACACACACACACACACACACACACACACACACACACACAAAACTGTTGAGATGCCCAAATCAGCATCACTACAAAATCTATTACATATGCAATCATGGACCTCACTCCAGACTTAGTGAATCAGAAAACTAACACCAAGTTTAATAAGCCCACTTGATCATTCTAGGGGATCCCTAAAGTTTGACAACCAATAATGTAAAGTTAAATGATTCATATCAGGATTCTGGGTTCAGCCAGGGTTTCCACCAACCTCCTGCACTTGTATCTCAACCTGTATGGCTCTTAGTATCTTTATCTATAAAAGAAGAAAGTTAAATAATTTCTGATTGCTTATTGTTCAAATTCAATGAAATCCTGCCAACCCTGACATGTAGCTTTGTAAATATTTTTCTGTATTAAAGATCTTGAAATTCATATGGCAAATATTGGTAAAGCCAGGAGAGATTGGGTAGCAAGTAAGCAGGTTTTCAGGGTTTTGAAAGCTTCTTCCAAAATCCAAAATCTAAGGCTAGTCTTACAGATGTGTAGAACTTATCGGTGGCTTGAGGTAAATGCAAATTAACCTACCTGTAATAGATCAGCATACACATTCAGAAGATCTGTTTATTGATTTACAGTGGTAACTATAACTGAACCAGTCTTGTGTGCTCTGGCCTGAGCATTCTCTTCCAACAGGCAAACTGCTAGGAATTATAAGTTTTTCTTGAGGAGTGTGGATGCAGAGCAGAGAGGTGGTTGTGCTGACAGTTGAATGTTCTGAGATTGCTGGTATGACCATGAATATAGTAGGAATATTCCCATTTTCACAGGGCAGGTTCACTTCCAGAGCTTGGACATAATCTCCTGGGAACAGTTCTCAGATGGGCACAAGTGGTTGCCCACCTAGATTCTCTTAACTGCTGTACATCATTTTTAGATCCACACATTCTTTCATTGGCTGATTTGACAAGTTTTGTTTATATTCTGGTCAACTCTCAAAGACCTAGAAACCTTCTCTTTAGTGACATTGCACAGTCTCTGCCTTCATCATTTAAATATTGATTTTAAAGCTAAAGTCTCAGAAGACAATCAGAATCTTATTTCCACAATTACCATAGGATACCACATTTTCGTTCTCTCCTGTGTTCCCTGTCTGACCTCCTATATCTTAAATGGTCATCAATTAAGGAAATAGAGACTCTTCAGAGTAGTTACCTTTATTTATAATTTTTGTGATGTGTGATTCTTTTAGTCTAAAAGCAAAATGTTATTTTTCCCCAAGAGCTTATTAACAGAAGGCGAGTTTTAATTTATAATAAGCAGTAGATGCTGAGAATCTGTTGGGCTATTTAGCTATCTGAATTAATACAATTCATTTCATTTGTAATGAGGAATTAGTTAAAGCCAAATACATTCACATCATTCATAAAAAGTGAATGTCTGAGCAAATACTCAAGAAATATGATCAATGATGACAATAAATATAAATAATTCCTGTTCATAAGACATTTTCTCTAAAACTTCATAAGTCCCATATCACCCACATAATTTTTTGCTTTTATAGCTATGACCTAAAAATATAGTCTATCCAAATTTCTCTAAATGTTTATTATTTATAAATCTCAATTAGGAAAAGGATAAGCATTCCTAATACTTAAGTCACGAGACTTATTTAAAAGTATGATTTTGAGGGGATACAGCTGTAAATAAGGTGTATTTATTCTGCATATTGCTGTACCTATTTTATTTCAAACACATCAGTTCTTGAAGTTTAAAATTAGATGTGCTTTCCCTGTAGATTAATATCATCTTTTTTTTATCTTCGTCAAATAGAAGTAAATTGCTTGATTCAATAGAATCCAGTCCCATCTCAGTGGCTTTCTTTGTTGTTTTTCAGAAATGAGAGAAATTGAAAGTTGAAAAAGCATTCATCATCAGGAGAATTTGTTTTAAAAGCATCCACTCTCCCATACAGCCAGCAGATGAATTACCTGCTCTTCAAGAGAGCACAATTAGTTTTACATTATACTAAACAAATCAGCTCCTTAAGTGGTTGTCTCCCTTGAGAAAAAGGCAGCAAAAATGTCAGTTTGTCTTCTTTCTCCACGGCCTTTAGAAATCTTTTCTGAGGCTGCAAGTTCGATGAAAGCTCCGTGAATATATTTTACGACTATTTTTCAGTAAGGAAAATTATATGCTTGACTTGTATCCATATGATTAATAATACATACTTCACAATGCAAAGTTAATGAAGGTTTTGTTTTCTACCAATGACAAGCAGAAGCTTTATGGCAAGAAGAAAGACTTCAATTACTTTCAAACCCACCTTTCTTCTTCCCACAATAATTATTTTTACATAATCCTTTACAGTTAAGGAGCAAAATAAGGGGGAAATGTACTAAGGATGATGGAAGATGCACAAAAAATCTGTAGGCTGTTTTTTGTACCTCTTAATCAAACAGTTGCTTAACTACCAATGCCTCTTTTGAGATGCACAGGATGATGTAAGAACACACTAAATTAATGTTACCTGCCAAGACCTGCAGAAACACAAAGATTAGTCAACACAGCTACGGCACCACTTTTAGCATTTTCCACTCATAATAAGAAAGTGATCAATGGAGACTTTGGAGGAAAGAGTGCAATTGCAATCATATAAATAATCTTGGTTCTTTCCTATACACAGGGGTTATCAATCAAAAACTCAAAAACTGCTATGCCTCAGTTTCACATAGCAGCATTAGCCTAGAGGTTAACTTAATTTTATTTCTTTTTCATTTTTACATTGATAATTGATCATTTTTGGTATGTGCCTACAGGTTATATATGAAACTTCCTTTATACCACACAAAAGAGCAGCATGCCTATACCAAAACTTTGTGCTTTAAAGACTAATGGATTTGTTTCCCATGTATACAAACACAACCTAGAATTACATGAAGAACATGTGTGAGTGATGTTTTCATTTTTTAAAATGCATCTGTGTGTAATCACTATATAGTATATATTGGGTAAGGAGGGAGAAGGGAGATAAAAGGGAAAAAGGACTGAGGGAGAGAAACAGAGAAAGAGAGTCAAAATATCAAAATATATTTGTTTCTTACTCTTAGAAGTTTTGGGATATAATTCATTTAATGTTTTTTAATTGTAGAAAAAATACTCTGAAGAAAAGGTGTCTTGTCAATTTTAAGTTAAGTGTGATTTATTAAGGCATTTATTATTAGGATTATATTTATATTTATAAATACAGCAAATTATACAAACTACTTCTGAGAGTCCTTTGAATAATGACTAGCCCAGATTAGTTAATTAAATGCAGTCAAACATTGTAAATGGCATTTGTAAATTCAACACAACTGATAACTTCTTTTTTTTTTAAGAGAGAGAGAGAGAAAGAGAGAGAATTTTTAATATTTATTTTTTAGTTCTCGGCAGACACAACATCTTTGTATGTGGTGCTGAGGATCGAACCTGGGCCACACTCATGCCAGGCGAGCACGCTACTGCTTGAGCCACATCCCCAGCCCCACCTGATAACTTCTTGAAAAGTACTTTATTTGTGTGGTTTAACAAATAGTCTGAGAGTGAAAATTTTCTTAAAATCTAATGAATCAAATGTATCATTATGATGGCCAAAAGTTTTCTTATTCCAATATTATGCAGAAGCAGAGTAAGATTTCAAGTCATAAAACTGAAATCCTATTCTAGATCAATTTTTCAGTGTATGTTCTAAACTGAAATCACAAGACTTACTCAAGTAAGCTAAATTCTCTTAAAAAACATAAGCACTCAAGTTACCAAATGGGCACAGGTTTTCTCCTTAACAAAAAATACTGGTACTAGGATTTCTATTGTTATAAACATTTTATATTTAATTTGAACCCTTCTAGAATGAAAAGGTGTGTACTCACTGAGGACAACATTCCAGTTAACTGAAATTATTGAGATGAAGTTATTACCATCTAGATTCACTGAGCTTTTTTCCACCAGAAATCTTGGCCAGACCTGAGAACTGAACCTGCAGACATTCATAGCAATTCTCATCACTCAATAGCAATGCTCAGTCTTTTTCAGAATCTATTAATGGGCTTCCAAAATCTCTGTCAACTCACAGTAGATAGTAACTCCCATTCAGATAATTGCCTTGATTTGCATGTATTTGTCTCTTAAGGCATGCATTGGGGTTGGAGATGTGGCTCAAGCGGTAGCGCACTCGCCTGGCATGTGTGCGGCCCAGGTTCGATCCTCAGCACCACATACAAACAAAGATGTTGTGTCTGCCGAAAACTAAAAAAAATTAAATAAATAAATATTGAAACTCACTAAAGACATGCATAAACTTTCCCATTTAACTGCAAATTGAAATTGATGGGATGACACAGGTGCAATCATATTTTCTACCAAAGTCTTTATACTTTGCCTTTTCCCATTAATTGAATTTTGCATCATTTTCATCTTCAATTTCTCAATTTAGTTCTTCAACCAATTAGATTTGAGGTTTTATATGATGTTTTTGACTCACAGTTACACCATGAAATTTATCTTCCACAGTCTTTCCTGTTTCTGGCCTTCTTCTTTTGCAAGTCAGATTGTGTAACTCAGATCAGAGATCCCAGGTACAAAAATGCTTAAATGTGCCCTGTTGGGGAAAGTATGCTACAGTCACTCTTGTTAAGGACAACAAAGATTCATGGGCAAATCAAATCCTTTCTTGAGCCTGGAACTTCAAGAGGTTCTGCTCTTACATAAGAGCTCAAGCTGAAAAACAATTGCTAATCTCAGGCAACAAATTGCATGGATTGAAAAAGTAATTAATGCTATAAAAATAAATAAATTTAAGATTGCCTTGAACAATCAATCTAAGAATCTGTCATCAAAAATATTCATCCAATGGTGGAATCAGATAAACATCATTACCCTAGGTTCATGTACAACTGCACATAATGCTGTGACTCTACATTGTGTACAACCAAAGAAATGAAAAGTTGTGCTACATTTATGTATAATGAATCAAAATGCATTCTGCTGTCAAATTTAAAAAAAAAAATTTTAAAAATCACCCTAGGGCTGGGTTTGTGGTTCAGCATTGTACCAGGCACTGGGTTTGATTCTCAAGACCACATTAAAAATAAATAAAATAAAGTTATTGTGGCCATCTACAACTAATCAAAATAGAAAAAATATTCATCCTAAGGATCTAACTATTTCTTTATCCTTCTCTTGATTAAGTCCTAAAATCTGACTTACATCTTCTCATGCTAATAACAATGAAACACAAATCCCTGTGTTTTAAAAAACTTTTTTTTTCTTTTCTCAGTTTCTACAGATAAAGTGATCTGAAATAATATATGATGACACAAAAACAGAAAAGAGAAACTCTGACAACCCCCAGAAATGTGAAAGAAGGTTTCCTACTGGATTGCAGCATCTTTGGTTCGATTTGTATAAAAACCCAAATAAATAAGATGGACAGTATTGTTCAATTTTAGAAATTCCATTTCTTCTATGTTCTAAGCTGTATAATTATCAGGTTTTTATGGTTTAAATTGTAAATGTGTTTCCCTCTTGCTAATTATGTTTTTTTTTAAGTCTTAAACTGTGAAGGACATTTATGAATGGTAAGAGAGACACTGTATACAAATGTATATTTGTAAAAGCTATTTTTATGATTAGCATGTCTCATTGTTGACCATATATAGAGTCAGGTGGTATGGCAATTCTACATTTAAAGCTTATTTACAATAGCATCATGTAAGAAAAGATACATTGTATGCTAGTTTTTATAATTTATTTTTAATTTATAGTTTAAAGTACTTCAGATCATAAGGATAAAATACTTGAAAAAGTTATATTTCTGCCCTCTATAAGCACCATTTTTATTAATAAAGAATGCAGTTATTTCAGATGTGAGACAACAGTTAACTGCTGGTTTGACCTGTGACTAAATTGAGCATGCTTCGCTCTACTGAACTGAAATGATCCAGTTATTACCTAATATTTCAGTCTAGGCATGAGATTCCATGGACAGGTTTAAATGTTCACACAGGTGAGAACTAGATTGACAAAGAAAAGATTGTCTTGTCTTTGGATCCAAAAATCTCAATTAGTTCATACATCACTTCACTTCATCTCCTGTTCCTAGGAATTCTTCATTCCCAAGCATTGCAAGTGTTTTCCAAATACTCTTAGCTATTGTCTTGTGCTGTGGAAATGGAATAAACCATCTTCACAGACTGTAGAATCCAGCATATAATTTCTTAATAAATACTCTTTCTTTTAAAACAAAGTTGGTGTGTGTCTTTCCTTTGGGGTGTACTTAGTTTTAATCTTCAGTGTGAACTTTTTTTTTCAGTCATTGCAAGGACACAAAACTAGCCCAATAATGAAAGCATGCATCTTTACTGAAGTGTGTATTAGATGTTCTATATGACCACACTCTTCATGAAGTGACCTGTATTCTGAAACACATTAATTTGCCATGTCAAAGAAATCCAGTTGGCCTCAGACCTTGACAGAGGTCACACACTCATTCACATTTCAAGAAGGTATATTTTTCCTCTAAATACAGAATTTTAAGAAGCTATTTCAGGATAGAAAGCAAATCAACCTTATCTGGAAGCATTTGTGCTCTGCCAGATTAAAATTCTGTATCTAAATTACTGCACAATCTATATTAAAGAGCAGGGAGACAATATGTGTCACCAAAATCACTAGGGGAGAGGAAGTTCTTTTTTCAAAGAAACTGAGGAGATTCTAAAATCACCTTGGTATGTATTTCCTTAGTTTTCTGTATAATTTCTTCAAGGTAATTTATCCTCTTTCTCTGTCTTTCAAATATAAACTAATGAAAAAATTATATAATTTCATTGGATAAAGGATATCAAAACCAAAATTCTGAAGAAATTAAAAAGAAGTACAAAGCCTGTTATTAAAGAAAATATGCTACATATTCTTATTTAATGTCTTTTAGAAACTTTTACCATAGAACCTAAGACCCAGATAAGGAATGTATTTCCCTTTTAAGGGGATGTGAAAAACATAAGGTTAAACCTTGCTCACCCCCTTTGCTTGTCATAATGGGAATAGGAGAATTTGTGACTGCCCATGATTGGATTCAGAAACTGAATGTGGTTCCATATGGGATGAAATCAGCACAATGATTATTTGGTTTGTTACTAAGTAGGAAAATTTGTTGAGAATAATCTGGTGCTCCAGAGAGAATCTAGTATAGGCAGTGTGGATCAAGAAATTACATATGCGAATGTTTTTCCCAATTTTCCCTTTGTTTGTCCTTGTATTATTCAATAAATAGTGTGGTATTATCTAGCACTATCATAAATTATTAAAAGTATCATAATTTCCCTGGTGGTCATTAACAATTCTTAAAATAAGATTAATAATAAAAATTTATAAAATGAATGCTTTGTTATTGAATCTGATTTTTCTCCCCACAGGCTCTGAGATATAACATCAGTCTTTCTCTTGTTTCATTGCCCATTCCGAATTTAAGAATTTCTTTTGATGACAAAGATAGAATAAAATACACATCAGGTCAACAAAGTATAGATGACTTGAAATCGTAATCCCTGAAGGTTTACTTTAACAACTTCAAAGAAAACTTACAAGAGCCAAGGCTAAGAAGAGGGGAAAATGAACTTTTTCCAAATAACGTCAAGCTCATTAAAAAAAAAAAAAGCTAACAGAAAGAAATGGGGGCAAATGAGGACATACTTGCTATGTTCAGTTCAAAGAAAATTAGCCCCTGCTTGAAATTAGGTAAACTGGTCACTGTTGGTTACATGCATGGGGAAATTACAAATTTTGTGTTCTTGTTCAACCAAAGAATAATTGGCAAAACATAAATACACAACAGAATAAGAGGCAAATAAAACAGAAGATAGGCCTGAAAGGAACTATTTTAAATGAGTTAAAGTTCAAAAAGCAAGATGCATACCTATTAAGAAATAAAGATGAAACAGGCCTGAAGTAAGTTAGCAGTCATTAACTGAAACTCAAGTGTTGAAGAGAAGGTCATCTGTCAGTGTCAGCTGGCCACAAGATTCAGAAATGCAGATCTGGAATTTCTGATTTTCCAAGAGAAGGTAGACTGAGTTCTAAATGAGATACTGTGTTTTGTTTCTTCAGTTTTATTCAAATGTAAATCTGAAACTGAATTAAGGCAGGTATGTGATTTACATCTAGGATATAACAGTTGTAAAACTTTAAATAATTAACTCACAATCATGAGAAACAAGAAAAGTCAGGATTATCCCCGATGGAAAAAATAGAGTCTAGAAAAACAAAAGTAACTCAACATTGTCATATTTATTAGGAAAATTATTTGAATCAAATATGGCAAAACGTGTCATAAAGATTACAATAAGCCATACTGATATTTGTGATATTTTTCTGTGTTTCATGGGCTTAAGATACTTCCTAATAATAAAAGTCTATGATGCATCTCTCAATATTACAGAAATAGAAATAGATGTACGTTCTGATGACATGAAGACATGAGTGATAGAAATAATACAGATAAAGATGGTGATTTGGAACTTTGGATTCCTCAATGGTCTGAATTTTTGATCAATCTTTTCCAGATATGTTCAGATTATTGGGAAAGAATATAAACTGAAGAAAGAGAGATGCAGTACCCAGTATTCAATAACATTCTTGAAAAAAATAAGGAATCTGCAAATGAATTTATTATTTTGTGGTTGAAATAATTTCCTCTTGGTACTTGAGAGATTTGAAAACTGTCTAGGAGTTGAAATATTGTGTATGCAAGAACTTCAACTGCCTAAGCATGAAAAAGGATCTTTATCTTTACACTCTATTAAATGGAGCTTGTACATCACAGGTAATTTCTCCATGGTGGAGGGCATTAAATAAAATAGACTTATGTTTGGAATTTTTACCCAAACATTATAAACATTATTTTTAAAATAACAAAAATTTACTTTGATGAACAACTACTATGCACTGGGCACTTTGCTAATCATTTTGTATGTATTGTCACCAGTACTCAGAGGAAATTTGTTGGGTAGATGTTATACTCAGTTTATAGTTAAAGCATGTCCTTTGTTCACTCATCAATTCTTAATTGAGAATCAACTCTACACCAAGCACTGTTCTTTACAACCGAGGTCCAGCTATAAATTATAAATGATGAAATTCCCTGGAAAAGCTTGTTCTCTTATGAAGGACAACATCTGACAGGGCTTTAAAAAAAAAGCAAATATGTAGTACTGAAGATTATAATGACAATAAAAACCTAGAAGAAAACAAGACCATGAAGGAAAGAGCGAATAACTGGGCTTTGAATGGATGCTTTAAATAAGCTGGCCAGACAGGTGTCTTTGGTAAGACAACATTTGAGCAAAGGTAGGTGAGGAGTGAACTTTGTGGCCATTTATGGGGAATGTGTTCTGAACAAAGGGAACAAGTACACACCCTGGGGCAGGAATGGAATTAGCATGTTCAGGAATTACAAGACTGGCAGTTTGTTTTGATGGGAATAAATATGGAAAAGTAAGAGGTGAAACTCCCCAAACAGCCACAATTCCAGATAACAAAAGTGATTTAGAGTTCACTAGCTTTTTGCATTGGATAGGAAAGCAGTGGGAGGTTTTGGGCAGAAGAAATAAAATACCTCACTTAAGGATTAAAAGAATCATTTGGGTTGCTACAGTAATCTGACCAAAGACAGATGTGTTCACTTATTCACCAAATATTTACTGAGCCCATGCCTTATTCCATATGCATATTTGACAATGGACATGAAATGATGAATACAGATCCATTGTCTCAAGGCATTTAGTCTTGTGAGTAATGATGGGCAATAGCTGAATAAAGATGGAAAGAATGAATCAGACATAACTTTCATACATTCACATATGAACACACCACCAGTGGAACTCCACATTATGCACAATCACAAAAATGAGATCTTAATTAGAATAAATTATACTCCATGTACATAAAATATGTCAAACTAAACTCTACTGTCATGTATATCTAAAAGGAAAAAATTTAAAAATGCAAAAATAAAATGTTTAAAATGCTATTAGAAACTTAAAAGAATTTTGTATGCCAAAATCCTGCTCCTATGGCTATGATAAAAATAGGTTGAGAATCATATTTTTAATTACCTTGGCTCAACCAACTGAAACAGAGCAGCAAACCTGTGCTAAAGTATGAAGGACAAAGCTTAGATTCACCACAACTTTGTATTCTGACTCCACAAACTATCTGTACGTTGAAGAAAATAGAACTGTTTCCCCAAGCACAAGGGAAGTCTCTTCCAAGACAGCTACAGTGATAACACACATCTGCATACTTGTCAGTTCTTTCCACTCTAAGGCCTCAGAGACATTTCAATTCTCAATACATAAAATGGCAGCCATTGCACAGAACAAAATAATTACTTTCCCTCAGTTCACCTTCTCCTAATCATGAGATCCTAAATTTGATCGAGTACCAAGGGGCCAGCTACCCCAGAGAATGATAAGCCTCTCCTTAGCCACAGAGCTAAGAATTTGAACTTTGACAAATCTAAGCCAATGAGTCTCCACATTTGCCAATAACTGGGAATTTTTCAAATACAGATAACCATACACCATTCTCAAATATGCTGATTTAATTGGTTTGCTGGTATAGAGGGGGTGTTTTGCTTTTGTTTTTGTAAGTTACCAGGTGATTTATGTGCAAACAGAGTTGAGAACAACTAACCTAAGCTAATTATGGAAATTCATTCTCTTAACAAAAGTAATTTGATTTGGAAGAGAACATGTAACATGGTTCTTCCCAACAAGAAATGAAGACATTTCTTCTGGGTAGCTCCTCAGGAAGATGAGCTTGCTGATGACAGAGTTGAGGATTAGGTTATTTTCTACCTGCACATAAAGCTGGGTGAGGATATAAAGGCTGGAGCTCCTATACTCATCTTCTAACAATAAGGAAAGTAATCAGCATACTAAAGAGATAGAATATGAAATATATCTGGTCTTTATAACATCTTTTATCCACTAAAATAATAAGTTGAAGCCACTTCTCCCTCTTATTATACGAGTTAACAAATAGGCTATTGTTCAAATAACTTTTGTATGAGTTTTATTTTCTGTATTTAAATCTAGAAAATGGATAAATAATTATCATACTTACCTGAGAAAAATATAAATTAATTAGAATTAGTGCATGCTGGAGGAGATGGATTTTTTTTTAATTAACATCCCCCAATAAAGAGCTGCAGGCTTGTAGGCTCCTTTCAGATGCTGTGTCCTGGGTAGAGAACAAAATAGTTAAAGAAGGAGAAATAGCTCAGTTAATTAGACAAAATCCAAACAAAAAAAAATCTTTTTACTTCAAATTGTACCATAAGCTGTGACAATTAACCTGAAATTGGGAAAGCAACCAGTACCCAAGCAATGCATGAAATTCTGTCTACCTTTTAGTTTGCAAATAGAAGACAAGCTCTACATTTATAAATAAACAAGGGAAGAACAAAAAATATTTTTAAAAAATAAACTCTATTATGGAACAAGGGACTATTTCCCCTGCACACACAGCTAAACCGAACACCCCATTGGTGTTCACCCAGAGAGTGACAATTTTGGTTTATTGCCACTGTTGACAGTGAGACCTCAAAATCAAATTAGAAGGAAACAATCATAATAAAATCCACAACACTCAGGAATAAAAATGAATAAATGGCAAGGACAAAAATCAAAGATGTAATTGAAGAAAATTTTCCTCAGTAAAAAGACCTTTGTGTATAGATCATAAAAGGGCTTATCTTACTCTAGGAAAAATTAATTTAGAAGGAAATACAACTTACAGAAAAAAGAAAGATCTAATATTAATTCAATAACATATCCAGGAAGTTTCAAATAACTGATCCAAAATAGCTAAAGCTGAAGATATGATAAGAAAATTTTATGCTCAAAAGTGCTACACCCAACATATTGCACTTAATGTGTGAGAGCACCAGGGAAACATCTCAGATATCTACATACCAAGAACATATGTCATTTGTGTTGAATTCCTGAAAATATTCCAGAATAATTTACTTGAACATATTCTACATGATTTCCAAAACTGAAAGTGCAAAAAACATTTTAGAACAAATATCTAATGATGGCTATAAAATTTAATAAGTCATAGTTGAATGTAAATAATTATTGCAAAAATATTTATGAAATAAAATATACAATAGCAAACAAAAATTATAAGATTATGAAGTATGTGTGAATACAATTGCTGCTTTCTTTAAAAAAACCTGCTTTTATAATTTCAGATAGAGTTAATAAAGTTGATTAGAAAAGGATAAGAAAAGATAATGTGTGCTAAATGCCTGGTTATGCACAGATCCATTCATTTCACCGATACTCAGTACACATCTGGTATATTTCAGGCATACTTCTGGGTTCTTCAGATACAACAACAGATGAACAAAAGAGATGAAAACCTTCATCTTGGTGGCATAGACCAAGGTGACACGTCTATATTTTATATAAAGATAATTGCTAATAGAAATAGAACAAAGACCTTACAAATACTCAAAGACAACAAAATCAAGCAAGACATTACCCTAAAAGTTAATTAGACAAAATCCAAACAAAAAAATCTTTTTATTTCAAATTGTACCATAAGCTGTGACAATTAACCTGCCATTTGGAAAGCATCCAGTACCCAAGCAATGCATGAAATTCTATCTACCTTTCAGTTTGCAAATAGAAGACAAACTCTACATTTATAAATAAGCAAGGGAAGAACAAAAAAATATATTTTTAAAAAATATAAACTCTATTATGGAACAAGGGACTATTTCCCTGCACACACAGCTAAACCGAACACCCCATTGGATGGAAGTCAAATGTGATGCATAATATGCTTTTAAAAGCTTAAATGCAAAATAAGAAAACACTATGTCAAACAATAAATAAAAATAAGCTATGCCAGCCTATTGAGAGGTTAAACAAAAGAGCAGTCAATATTAGGCTGGAATGCAATGTACTACTTCTGAGGAGGTACAAGAAAAATACTTCCTTGCCATGCAATTCATTTTTGAGCACATAAAAGGCTTGAATCTATGAATATACCCAATTTTTTAATGAAACCATCAGAGTACTCATATAAAAACCTGACAAAAATGGGTAACAGGCAAAAGCTAAATATAGATACTACACCAATGGAGATGTAAAAAGTTGAAATCACAATACTAGCAAAATAACTAAACAAAATATAAAATAGCTCACATGACCAAATATGTCTTTTTGAGAAATGGACACACACACTCTTACACTTACACACATGTAGGTGTGTATCTTAGAACCACATCGCACTTCACACTGAAAAAGGTATTTCAGTTGCATATAAAACAAGAATATCCTCTACTAAGGATATTAAGACATTAGTGCAGTAAAGTCACAAACAGAAACGAATACTACGACTATTAGAAGAGACGAGAATGTTTTTTGTTTGTTTGTTTGTTTAAATGTGATATGGACTATCAACCTCCAAAGCCCAATAAGTGGAAATAAGCACACACTTGTCTTAATTGTGGGTTGGGGTTTAAAACTGAAATATCTAAAAAAGTAAAAACTTATGTAGCTCTGTAATCTATAAATAATAACTGAAAATAGAATGAAAAATATTTCATTTTATGATAAAAATATCTAGTGAAAATCAATAGGAATAAACTCAATAAGAAATGCACAAAGATACATAGCACACACCACAAAATTTTATTTATAAAAATATACAATAAAAATATATGAATGTATATGAGCCATATATATATATATATATATATATATATATATATATATATATATATATATATACATATTACAGTGGTAAGTTTGAAGTTATAAGTATGCCAACTTTTTGTACATTAATGCTATAAAATTTTCCCGAAGTGTCTCTTCTACTCCTTTCACTTTTAATACCATTTCATATGCTGATGAGTTCCAAAAGTATACAAATTGCCCTGCCTCTCTTATACTACAGCCAACTTCTCACTGACACTTTTACTTGGATGTCTTACAGCCTCTCAAACTGAACGCTTGTTGTTCCACTATCTCTAGTGTTCCCTATAAACGATAACTCATTTACTAATCCAAGAAATTTCAGTGTCATCTTGGATTTCTTCTTTCTCACTTTGCCCCTCCAGGTTACCAACTGCATTTTGTTCCTTCTGCCTCCAAATATACCTTGAACCCATCTACTTTCCATTATTCCATATAAAATATTCCATCTTGTCTAATTCACCTCCTTCCTTCCAGTTTATTCATAGTTCTAATCTAAGAGTCATCCTTCTAAAATGTCAATGTAAAATGTGAATTGCTGCACAATTATTTAAAAACTTAATAGCATCCTCTTACAGTTTAAATATAAGTTGTCTCCCAAAAGCTCATATGTAATGTGATGCAGGAATTTTCAGAAATGAAATGACTAGATTATGAGAAGTATGACCTAATAAGTGGATCAGTCCACTGATATAAATTAGGTGATAACTGCAGGCAAGTGAAAAGTGACTGGAGGAAGTAGGTCACCAGAGGTGTGTCTTCAGGGTTTACAATTTTGTCGCTGGTGAGCAGAGGTCTCTCTCTCTCTTTCCTGGCTGTCGTGTTCTAAAATGTTTTTCTTCCACTAGGATGTTCTGCCTCACCTCAAATCCAGAGCTATGGAGTCAGCCAAGCGTGCACTGAACATCTGAAACAACGAGCCAAAATAAACTCTTCCTCCTCTACATTGTTCTTGTCAGATCATTTAGTCACAGCAATGAAAAACCTGACAAAACACATCTTAAAACCACTAAAATAAATCCAAAGCCCTTGCCATTGCCTCTGAGGCCCTGAGTGTCTAACCTCTGCTGCTTTTCCAACTTGGGTCTGTTCCTTGAACATATTGGACTCTCTTTTGCACTTTAGGCCGATGTCTCTGCAGGACCCAGGTCTAGAATGCTTTCCCTCCATCTCTGTATGAGGCCAGCACAGACTCACTCACTCATCCTCAGATTAAGATTTAATACCCTTCTGCCACAGGTCTCCCCATTCTTTGCTTCCACACCCTTATTCTTTATCAATATTGATTGTCTGCACCATGCCAGTTCCTAATTCCTAATTTATGAGCTTGTTCACTCTCATAGTGCCTGACTTTTTCCACTAAATTTTAGGCCTTGAGGAGACTGAAGTTTCAGTTTGTTTTCTTCAATCTTCAGCATCTCCTTCAGTGATTTGTTCATAAAAGGAAAGCAATAAAAATGCTAATTGTTATGGTTTGGATATGAGGTGTCCCCCAAAAGCTCATGTGTGAGACAATGCAAGAAGGCTTCGAGGTGAAATGATTGGGTTATGAGAGCCTCAACCCAGTCAGTGAATTAATCCCCTGACAGGGATTAACTGAGTGGTAACTGAAAGTCGGTGAGGTATGGCTAGAGGAGGTGGGTCACTGTGGGCATGCCTTTAGGGTTTATATTTTATATCTGGTGAGACCACTGCTTCCTGATCATCATGTGGGACTCTTTCCGCCACACACTTCTGCCATGATGTACTGCCTCTCCTTGAGCCCCCAGCAATGGAGACAGCTGTCTATGGACTAAGACCTCTGAAACAATGGGCCCCCAAATAAACTTTTCCTCCTCTAAAATTGTTCTGGTCAGGTCTTTTAGTCAAAGCTGCTTTAGAAAGTATAGTCCCATTTGGAGCCGTTCTGCTCTCGCAACTGTCAACTCCAAACAAACAAAAAGAGCATCTTTATAAACTCAGCTATGCCATCAGTTTCTGTTCCAGGGACAGAAGCTTTCATAGAATAATTCTATCTAGACTCTTAATTTCCCTATATACATGTTTTCTTTCCAAGTCATTATTATTATCATTTTGATATCTTAAAAGTCCTTATATGCTTTGGAGAGTATTATTAACTTTTTAATGATTTTATTTGTTAGGCTTTAAGGCTAAAAGCTTCTATTCTGTATAAACAAATAAAAAAATATGTACCCATTGTCATTGTCTTTTGACAATTTATCCTAAAACTACATAGAAGACAGGCTTTCTCTTTAGCTTTTCTCAATTATTTTTGCTAAAACATTAAATGTCTTTTTGACAGCTGTAGAATTCAAAGCAATTCAAATAAGATTAGTTCATTGTGGTTACTACAAAAAGCTTTATCTCCAAAAGAATATCAAAACTATTATCAAAAATCCCCAGAAACCAAATGCATTTTTACTGACCTTTACTCATTTCAATACTTTCTCTTTTACCTTGACTTTCCTCACTGGCAATGCAAAGCAAGTACCACAGTCCAACATTTACAGGCCTTTTACAATTTCAGTACATTATCTTCAACTTACTTATTTTCAAACTTCTTCATTAATAAATACATATTCTTGCAATATAAATCTCTCTAATGCCCAGATGTGCAATCACATCATTTTCCATATATATATATATATATATATATATATATATATATATAAATTTTAAAATCTGAATAGTTTGCCATTACCTAAATGCTCAACCCAACATGCAAGGTCTAGAGTAATTTTTGTTTGCTTGTTTGTTTGTTTGTCTGTTTGGCGGATACAACATCTTTGTTTGTATGTGGTGCTGAGGATCGAACCCGGGCTGCACGCATGCCAGGTGAGTACGCTACCGCTTGAGCCACATCCCCAGCCCCAGTTCCAGAGTAATTTGAAATTAGCATACACATCTGGACTGCTATTTTTCTACTTCTCTCCATGTAGGCAAAATGTTGTTACCAAAACCAAACATACCTTTCAGTCTCTCTTTCATTTTAGTGCAGTTAAACAAATATTTAAAATACTAATAGAATATTTATTTTAACATACAGAGAGAGGAAAGATCTTCCCCTGCTCTGGAGTTGCCAAGGCTTTTATGCTCCCTCTCTGATGAGTATTTTTAAAAAACTGTATGGACATATGCACTTGCATGTGAGCCATTTCATTTGGATTTGGGGTAGATAATTTACAATTTTTTATTCATTCACTAATTAATTCAATAGGTACCTAGCACATTCTGTGAACATAATAGCAAGACAAATCTACATTTTTTTTTAAAAAAATTACAATCTGAAGAGGTTGATGGAAATATATATTACTGATTAAAGCACCAGGTGACATTTTCACACTGGATGCTGGCATCAAATAGAGAACTCCCTGCTCTGATCAGTAATCCATACAAGTCAGACAGGAACCATTCAAGTAAAGCTCAACAAAGCCCAACCAGCTTCAGCAAACATCTCCTCACAGGGCTTTCGTGTGTAGTCACTGACCTGTCACAGGCCACCTATGCTGCTTTATCGCTCTAATAACTCCACTTTCATTCTCTTGCTTTATATCTAGTTTAAGTACAACTAAAATACATAACTTTACTTTCATGCTGAGAAGGTCACCTTTTATGCCTGATTCAAATCACTCATAGGGATACAAACCCAATGAATAGAACATGATTTATCAAAAACCTATATGTCAACTCATGTAATGCAAAATGTTTCTAATACTACACTGTATCAAACTATAAATTTTTTCAGCTTATTAATGCCATTAGTAAAGTTTATTGGCAATATGCAATGAACCAGAATAGATACTCATTTTTTATATAATCAGCAAAAATTGACTTCTTAGAAAAGGTTGAGTGATTATAAAAAATTAAATTTCCTCATTCATATATGTCAATTCAATTGTCATTTTCCTTTTCATATGTAATTTAAACAGAGCCACTAGGTTGAGTCAATGAGCATAGACTAAACATCTGTTGCATGCAGATCCCTACCTAACAGAAAAATACTGAAAAACCATTCAAAGCCAAATTCAAGTTATAGCCTCAAGGTAAAATAAATAAGAAGGAGTTTTTGTTAATAATTCCTCTTTTGTCTTAATAGAATCCTCCCTTTAAATGTCTGGAACTAGAAGGACTAAATATAAGAATGTTTGATAACTTGAAATCAATCTTTCAGGAAAGAAATCCAACTGCTACCTTAAAGTAGAAAAGGAGCCAAAAACGATATAAAACAGATGACTCCCCACTCTGGAAAAATTTAAATTTTTTAAAAAGGCCTCACAATTTGGAAGACCTTGGGATGACTCAATTAAACAATCATTTTGGATTTTTGAATGAGACTATTGTAGCAAGTATTAAGGGAAATTGGGGCCAAATGCCTTATAACTTCTTGGATGGCTCCATGTTGAGGTAGGTAAGTCAAATATATGCAGTCTGTCAGGCTCTGACTGAGCAGAGTGTCCACTCATGAGACAAAATGACATGGAATTGCTGATGTTTGGCAGCTAACAAGAGTCATCAACAAAATGTTCTGTTTTCTTTTTTTTGCAACTTCCTCAGTACAAACTAAAAGCCTTGAATCAGCATCTGCTTGGGAGTCATGACTTGGGCTCCAACTACACTTTTAGGCTTATTAGAGAAGCAACTTCTTCAGTCCACACATACCAATACAGCTCTGATAAGCAGTAAGAACAAAAACCTCCAATGTTTGCAAAGGTATGTGTTTTCGTGGAAACTGTACTGTATATACATGGAGGCTGGAGAGGGAGAAATATGAGAAACAAGTTTATGGGGACTCTGAGAAAGCATGTGAGCAAAGCAGGTTGTTCTTCTTCCGTTCCTACCCAACTCCTATCCTCTCCTGGGTTCATCCCCACAAGGACTTCTCACTGAAGGTTAAGAGTGCTTTGATCTAAGGAAGGCATGACACTGATACCAACACAGAACTCCTTAGATCCAGAGTAAGCTGTGGACAGAAGAAGTCAAATGATAGCCACAAACAAGTTCACTCAGCTCCTTAGTGTCTGGGCTAACTTGGACCTGAAGCTTTGTGGAGTCATCTATTTTCAGAAAGATTCACAGACAACCAGTATATTTTCCAGAAGCTAGCAAATCTCACTAGCATCTCATATTGCCAAAATTAAGAACATAAATTGCATAGACAGTGGAAGCCACTCAGAGAATAGAAAGTACCTGCATCTTCCATGCCCTGTCCCCACTCTGACTAGTTCTGTATATATTCTTCCTGTCTTGTAAGCCACTCAGAGAAAGCCAAGGAAAGAGAAATCCCATCTGACATTTGTAAAACCAACTGACAGACAATAATGCTTAAATATGAGAGAAGAACCTTTGGATTAGACTAAGTACCTGGAAGATGAGAATTAATTTTCTGCTGCTAAAATGTAGGGACTTTATTACAACAAAAAAATATATATATTCAGTTATAAAATGAAATTCTGATTTTTACCTCTGATTTTTATGATCTATCAAAACCACAACCTACTGTGACAGGAATATCTAATTTCTCTACTTTGTGTATAAGGATCTTAAATGAAGTAATCAGAGAAGATTCAATGAGGCTGTTTCCTGAATCAGAAGATGCTTGGAAGGGTTATTTTTGGTCAGATTTCCTGAAAGTATAAAATAACTTAGTGAAAAACTGAAAAATTAAAAGAAATTAAAAAATATATATCCTTTAGATAGTTAATAAAATCATATTCAATAAAGTAAAGTACTATATAACAGATCTAATGTTCAATTTCAAACTTCTCTGTGCTAAATTATTGGCTAAAATAATTTATTTTCAAATATTCATTTTATTCATAAACTCATTCAATGCATTATGAAACACAAGAATGACAGAAATGAGTCTGTAGAGACAGTCTTTATTGCAGAGCCTACTGGAGAAATAGATAGGCACCCTCAGAATTATAATAGTGTGATAAATGTAATGATGCAATAATAAACTAAGAATGGTGGTAGCATGAGCCCAGTTTGGCTTGATATAGCTATGGAATACCAGCCAGGGAGACAAGAAGACAATACCAAACAACAGAAAAATGCATAGAAGGGTACAACAATGGTACTTCCAGGGAATTCTGAGGGAATAGAGGTAAGGTATAGGTAGCTTAAAACAAGACAAAAGATGAAACTGTGATCTGACATTGAGTCCAAAATCACCAAGCAAGCAAAATACAGAAGATATGACTCATATCAACGAGAAAAATGAGTCAATTTGAAAATGAATGAAAATGGTACAAATGATATAATTAACAAATAAGGACATTAAAATAGCTATTATAACTGGGTTCCTTAAGTTCAAGAAAGCTGAAAGAAATTTGAATGTGAATAGGAATTTGGGAGTTCCTTTTAAAAACCCAAAACAAACTTACAAAGATGAAAAAATTCCTTTGTAAAAAATATCATAACCCACTTGAATCAAAATGTGAAATATGATATATCAAGAACTATATAATGTTTTGAACAACCAACAATAAAAAAATATACTGTATGGGATTCACAGCGGATTAGGCAAAACAGAAATAATGATTAGCAAATTTAAATATAATCAATAGAAACTATTCAACATTTTCATATATTATCAAAATAATGGATCAATAGTTTGCACTTGATTTAACTAGTTAGGCCATCTGATGTAGTTACATGAGTGGGTTTGAGTGGTTTGGGTAAATTCGGCTCCACTGAGACTATCCAAGTAGTTCGAAATCTAAATTTGAAGCCTCTCTGACACAAAAAAAGTCTTCTGATGGTTTCTCAAAAAATTTAAAACAGGGCTGGGGTTGTGGCAGCAGTAGAGCGCTCACTTAGCACTTGTGAGGCCCTGGGTTCGATCCTCAGCACCACATATAAATGAATAAAATAAACGTATTAAAAAAATTTTAAAATAGAGTCCTCACATGATCCAGCAATTCTACTTCTGGGTATATGCCCAAATCATTGAAAAAGATATTTGTCTGTCTTTATAAATAGCAGCATTATTCACAAAAGCTCAAATGTAAAAGCAACTCAAGTGTTTATCAGCAGATGAATACATAAGCAAATGCAGTACAGATATACAATGAAATATTATCCTGGCTTAAAAAGGAAGGAAACTCTGATGTGTTACAATACATATGAAAGTTGAGGACATTATGCCAAATGGAATATGCTGGTCATAAAAAGGTAAACACCATATGACTTTACTTCTATGAGATACATAGGGTAGTACAATTCATAGACACAGAGAGTAGAACCGTGGTTGCCAAAAGCCAAAGGTAGTGCAAAATGAGGAGTCATTCATTGTTCAGTGTGTATGCAATTCCACTTCTGCAGAACAAAAAGTGTTATGGAGACGGATGCTGTGGTGATAGACGGTATTATGAATGCATTTCATATCACTGAGCCGTATACTAAAAAATGGTAAGATGGTAAAGTTTTCTCTTATGTGTATTTTACCACAATAAAAAATTTCAGTTATCACCTCTCACTTACCTCATAGTTTAGTGGAAAAAAATAATAAGGAAATTGCAGGACAAAGGAAAATTGTTTCTTAAAATATTTTTATATGTTTTTAAAGTTATAGGTGAACACAATATCTTTATTTTTATGTGGTGCTGAGGATCGAACCCAGTGCCTCATCCATGTTAGGTGAGCACTCTACCTCTGAGCCACATCCCCAGCCCTCAAAAAATATTTTTAAATAATTTTTTAACTTTATTTTTAATTTATTTATTTTTATGTTGTGCTGAAAACCGAACCCAGGGCCTTGTACATGTAGGGCGAGTGCTTTACCGCTGAGCCATAACCCGAGCCCCTTTAAATATTTTATTTTTTAAAAGAGATTTGTTAGGTAATTTGAAACTTTTGGACCTTTTTGATATTTGCCTGTACTATATATCTCTTCATGTGCCATATTCATTATCTGAATTAAAGCCTTGCATGAATATACTCTGTGTAAGTTTATGTTCAAGTATATATCAGGAAAATGCACAGGTATTTGAGAGAGTAGATTGTAGTCAACCTATTAATAATATGACAATTTTAAGAGAGGTGAAGGAATTATAGAAAGGGATTGGATTTATATTTTTATTGGGTGAGAATAAGATGAAATTTAAGAAGCAACACAGTGAAGTAGATGAAC
This sequence comes from Ictidomys tridecemlineatus, assembly GCF_052094955.1. Taxonomy (NCBI): domain Eukaryota; kingdom Metazoa; phylum Chordata; class Mammalia; order Rodentia; family Sciuridae; genus Ictidomys; species Ictidomys tridecemlineatus. The sequence goes on from NW_027521401.1 coordinate 379,595, forward strand.
CCTACAATCAGACTTTCTCCATTTTCTAATTGTGTGATCTTGGGCAAGTTGCTTGACCTTTCTGTGCCTTAATTTCCCTATTAGAATCTGACAAATCTGGCAAATAGCAAACATCACGTGAATGTGTGGGTATTAATTTGATTTCATAGCCTTGTTTTCTTAATTTTACTAGTTAATAATATGGTTTTTAAGATTTGGATAAGATATTTACAGTAGTTCTTAGAAATAAAACAGTATCAAGAAGAAGTGTATATCACAGGGAATAAAGTATTTTTATCTCAAAATTTGTGACTCTCATATAGTTATTCTCTTATGAATAAACATCAAATTTTAAAAAGCAATTTTTGTCAACAGGCTTACATAGAATTGATAGAAGCTTCAATAAATTGAATACTTATTTTTTATCTTAAATAATGCAAAAGGCAAATGTATTTAGAATAGAGTTTTAAAAGAGATTCTGGAACAAATAAAGAAAGAAAATTGAACAATTCACTGGGGAGAACAATGCCATACAGGAACAAATAAATCTCTCATTTTAAGTCACAAAATAGTCTTGGAATCATCTACTATATCCTGAATGACTGAGGAAGGAGAGAGAAGAGACAGATTAATTTATAACCCTATATTACCCCAGAGTTTTTGAATACTAATAAGTCATTACTACCTGCTTCACTAGCTCAAGTGCTTATCTATGCACATCAAGTTTTTAATAAACTCACAGTAAATTTAATACTGTCTTTTAATTTCAACTGTAAAGAGGTCAATAAATTTTGCATTTTAAAATATTCTATCTTCAAAGCATGCTTTGAAAGTGAAAAATGCTAATTAGAGTTAATAAAAACATGATTTATTAAAGAACATATTGGGAGGAAATGGTGAAATGCATTATTTTTGCCAAGAGTTATGAAGTGCCAATTTTATTCTAATAAGTTGGCCTTTTACTATTTTATTGATATTGACAGGAGACATAGACTTCTGAACAGATACAAAAGACTTTATTACTTATGTCACCATGAGCAGTGTGAATCCCCTGTACAGCACCTATCAAAAGTGTCACTTGATTTTGTTTGAACAATTACAGAACCAGACAAAGCAATATTACAGTTTATTAAAACACCTCCTCATGCACCTTTATTTTTTACACTCCTGCTTATTCTTCTGTAGGACCTACTCTTAGAAGTGGGAGTACTAAGTAAAGAGATAAGCATATTTCACATGTAGATAACTACTGCACATCAAATTGAAATTGTAGCTACTGTATGTGAATTTGGGCCTCAGACTCAAATTGTTCATATACATTCACACAAAACTCATGCTGTAACGATTTACACAAAATCCTATACATGGTAGTCACGGGGAGACATATTACAACTCAAACTCCGGGAATGTCACAGTAATTGAGCAAACTCCTCAACAAATCATTTTACTTTGGTTTAGTTAAGTATTTAAAAAGGAGATTGGGTGACTTCTGGTTTCAGGTCTGACTAGTAGAGGGCTTAGTAGTCATAAATTCCACTTTTATAATAAGAAAATAGGTAGCCTAAATTAAAATCATCTTTTCTTAGTCTCATCAGAGAATTGAGGTCATAGGGCAAATCACCTCTCCAAAATCTAGAGACAGATGTTTATAATCATAGTCAAGACCAGATTACATTGATCAGAAGCCTCGAGAGCCAGAAGCTGGCAGGAACATTTGTTTGGGAACTTGACTAATTTCTGGAAGCTGACTGTAGCTTAACAAGTGAGAGAAACTCCTGGTGACCAGTTTTCAGGGAACCCCACCCTTTCCGGGATTGTCCCTCCAGGAACCCCACTATATTTTTCAGGTGAAGAGCAAGTCAAGTCCCTTCATGTTTTGGGCAGAGAAGTAAAATTTAACCAATTTTGAACTATGCCCAAAGCAATCTCCATATAAAGGCCTGTTCTCCAAAGAAAATGACCATCAGAGTTTTATCTGCTTGGCCAAAGGGTAATTGCCCAACTCAAGATCCTCTAGATGAGAAGGCGGGGGGCGGTGGGGGTGGTGGTGTGGACAGGGAAGGCAAAGAAACATCTGCAGAGCATACTTGGAATCTAGCCCACCAGTAGTCTTCCAAAGACTCCTGCATTAAGGCATGATCCGGAGTGTAGCAATGTTCAGAGGTGGGGATTTGGGAAAGTAATTGTATCATGAGGGCTTTATCAATGGATTAATCCACTGAGGGATTCATATTTAACATATTATTGTGGGTGATGTAAAATATAGGAGATGGAACCTAGTTGGAGGGAGTGAGTCTTTAGGGTGTGTCCTTGAAGACTATACCTTGTCTCTGGCTCTTTTCCTCACCCTCTCTGCTTTCCAGCAACCATGAGCTGAACATCTTTCTTGAACCACACCCTTCTACCATGATGTTCTGCCATACCACAGACCCGAAGTAATGGAGCTGGTCAACCACAAATTGTACGCCACCCCCCAAACTATGAGCCAAAATAAATCTTTCCTCCTTAAAGTTGCTTTTCTCAAGTATTTTGGTCAAAGCAATGAAACAGTTGTCTACCAAAGACTGAGATTTAATCATGAAATCATGGACAGCTTCTCCTGACTCACATTTTACCACAGCAACAGAACTCCATTATAACAACAGTAGATCACAACTGAGGAAACTGCAAGACATAGCATATTTGGGGAGTTCTTAGAGAAACCAAAAGACAAGAGGTTAAGACACTGAAGGCTTTGCAAACTTCAGCTACAGAAAACATTGAGTGCAGCTCAGTTCCAGACCAGATTCACACAAACACACACTAATGTACTAGTGTACTAATGCCCCAAACATAAAGTCTGGCTTCCAAAAAGTTTATATGCAACATTTTATTCTGAATAATAATAATAGCAATAATATATTCAATTATCTATAGCTCCTGTGTCTGTGTATTTCTATATGCTTGTATATAAGTGAATGACAGAAATCAAACAAGGGATGAGAGAGGAAAGACTTGGATTATTTTGTTATCAAGAGGTCTTAAAACTACCTAGAAAGCAATATCATGCTATTTGAAAGGGATCTTAGATTAATAGTAAGCACATAAGCAAACTCTAGAGAAATTACTTTAAGAGTAAAAAAAAAAGAAGTCTAACTGACATGCAAAGAAAGGAGATAAAATGGAATAATATAAAATGCTCATCTAAAACCACAAAAGGCTTAAAAACAGTGGAAGACAAAAACAGGAATAAAGAACAAGGGCAACAAATGGAACACACTAACACATATGGTAGCTATTAACCCAAATCTATCAATGATTACTTTGAATGTCAGTGTTCTAAACACACCAATTAAAGGTCAGAGATTGCAGGTGGGTCAGAAAAATCGGAGCTAACTATATGTTTTGCCAGTATTTGTGTGGTTCTGTTCCTAGGTTTTCTATTTTATTCCATTGATCTATTTTCCTATTCTTTCACCAAAATCATAAAATTTTGATCATATTAGCTTTATAGTAAATCTTGAAATTAGATAATGTCAATCATCCAATTTGATTCTTCTTCTAGTATTGTGTTAACTATCCTAGATTTTTCACCTTTACAGTTTATCAGTATCCATCAAATTCCCAGAATACAGATTGTAATTACATTGAATTTGTAGACAAAATTGGGGGAAAAGTCCACTTCTTAAAAAAATGGTATCTTCCAGTTGATGAATATAGAATACCCTCCCATTTATTTAGATCTTACTTGATTTCTTTTATCAGAATTTTGTATTTTTCACATATAGATTCTGTACATTTTTGTTAAATTCACACCCAATTGTTATTTTTAGTTGTAGATGGACACAATACCTTTATTTTATTTATTTATTTTTATGTGGTGCTGAGGATCAAATCCAGTGTCTCATATGTGCAAGGCAAGTGCTCTGCCAGTGAGCCACAATCCCAACCCTAATTATTTATTTTTTGTATAATGTAAATAATATTATTTTAATTTCAAATTTCAATTGTTTGCTGGGCATGGTGGCTCGTACCTGCACTCCCAACAACTCAAGGGGCTAAATCAGGAGGATTGCAAGTAGGGGATCAGCTTCAACAAATTAGGGAGGCCCCATAGCAATTTAGCAAAACCCTCTCTTAGAATGAAAAATTAAAATGGACTAGGATTAGTTTAGTGGTAAAGTGCCCCTCTCTACCCCCACCCCTGGTTCAATCCCCAGTAACAAAAAAATAATAATAATTTCTAATTGTTCATTGTTGGTATAAGAAAAACTTGATTTTTTTTATTGTGTTTTTAAGAGCAGTTTTAGGTTCACAGCAAAATTGAGAAGTACAAGAATTTCTCATATACTCTTTCCTACCCACACATATAAAGGACCCCACCTATTACCAGCATCCTCCAGCAGAGTAGTACAACTGTTACAACCAATGAACCTGCATGAGACATCATAATCACCTAGTTTCAAAGTAAAAGGTGTCTGAATATACTTTAATAAAAAGAGAAACTAAGGGTGAAACACGCTCCAACGTGAACAAAAAGGGTTGGGGGAACAAAGATATATAAAGGTTCCTTTGGATTCTATAGCAGACATTTGAGACATCTGTTCTCACAGAAAATTTACAGGAGATCTGAGAAGCCCGACAGAGAGAGAGAAATGACACAACCGTGTGGAGGCTCCTGGGGCCAATCAGAGAACCACCAGATGTCATTTAGCACAAGAAATGGAAATCGTGTGCTTTCTTTCCTATTTTATTTTTTTCTGAAAATTGATGAACCTGACATTTTAGATAATCCTTCTTAGAATTAAGAATTAAATTTGAGAATGAACTTCACATGAATCCAAATGTATGTGGTATCTCATTTTAAATACTATGAACCTTTCTTGGTGGCCTTCCTTGAGTTTTCATCCCTTTCCTCTATTTATCTGGCACTAAACATTAGATGGCTGTGTTCTCCCCATTTCTTATACATAATTCTCTCAAAGCTTTTATCATAATCCATTTTAATTATTTGTAAGCAGTTATATTCTTTCTATATCATTGTTATGATTTGGATCTAGAATATCTGCTGAAAAACTCATATTTTGAAAGCAAGATCCCCAAAGCAACAAGGTTCAGAATTTGATGGGTTAATAATTTAAATTATTATTCCTACCAATTAATTGAACTGAGTATAGATAGGTGGGGCATGGCTGGAGGAACTAGGTCACTAAGGGCACAGCCTTGGACCATGTCTGTCCCAGGCCCCTTCCCCCACCCCTCTTTCTATGTGTGTGTGTGTATGTCTGTCTGCCTGTCTGCCTATCTATCTGCTTCCTGGCTGCTGTGAGCTTAGTAGCTTTCCTCTGACATGTACTTCTACCATGATGTCCTGCCTCATCACAGGCCCATAACAATGGAGTTGGCTGACCATGGACTGAACCTCTGAAACCATGAACCCAAACTAAACTTTCCTCATCTAAATTGTTCTTTTCACTTATTTTGATCACAGCAATGAAATAATCATGAACGCCTAGAAAACAGGAAACTTGTTTTAGCTATTCCTTTTTGTATCCACAGCAACCAACCTAGTGCAAAGCACATTAAAAAGAGAAAGAAATGTTAATTGACCGAAGAAAGAGTGTGTGCCAAAGAGTCATGATATCTTAATACTTTATTAAGATTAATATTAATATAATGTTCATAAATTCAGAACACATCCCATTTAATGCATAGAGTATATTCAAGACTGTTTGTTCTCACGTTTATTTGTTTATTTATTCATTCATTCACTTATATTTGCCAGCTGTTATTAAACTCAAAGATTTCCAGATTAAGGGCCAGGTACCAATCAACTTTCAATTATACAATTCATTTTCTTCTGTGTGTTTCTGCCTGATAAGGATGAAAGTCATTTTATTGCTCTAATTGAGCTGGTGGAGATTTACATTTCTTACAGGTAGAACACATAATACCTTTCTCCCTTTTGTATTCGAATCACTAAGAGTTAGCAAGTAATTTAAAAGGCAGAGTTTTGAAACTCCCAGCTTCTCTAACTAGGCAATTATAGAAAGCATTTAACAAATTATTAATCATTTTATAATCATTTTACCATATAGTATATTATAAAAAGTCATAAATTAGAATTAGTAGGATATTATCATATTCTTCATTATAATCTAAACACAATTTTTTGCCATGTTCAAATGCTTCATTTAATGATAGAAAGTATATTCCTACAATAGCATTAATCTCTAAGCTGCAATAGTTGATTTCCCATATTTGTATCCCACAACAGACTTCCTATGTTTATAGTGTGAAAAGTAACAAAATCAATTTTTTAAAGTATATCAGGATATATGCATCCAACTATATGTCACCACTCAAAAAGGTCACCTGAAGATTTTGGGGTGGGTGCTGGGGATTTAATTCAGGGGCACTTGACCACTGAGCCATATCCTCAGCCCTATTTTGTATTTTATTTAAAGTCAGGGTCTCATCAAGTTGGTTAGTGCCTTGTTTTTGCTGGGTTGGCCTTGAACTCATAATCCTCCTGTCTCTCCTGAGCTACTGGGCTTACCAGCTTAGGCGTGCACCACCACTCCCAGCCTCCTTGAGATGCTTTTAATTTATTTCAAGAATGTTGCTATTTCCCCCAGACATTTATTATGAAAGTAAGTCTAAGAAAAAGTGACTGCCAAAGAAAGAAGTGACCAATTTTACTGGGTTTTTGAGAAAGATTTTAGAGAGGGAACAGAATAAATGTATGCTCTTGAAGGATGAGTAGATGTTTTCCTATCATGAACATGGAAAACTTACTTAACAGAGAGAAGGAGGGGTGGGCTTTTAATTATCAGTGGGTTTTTTGTGATTTTTGTAGAAATATAAGTGGAAAATGAAGGAGATGAGATCCAATAGGTAAGCAAAGGTCACTGAAGCCCTCATATGTCATGCAAACAAGTTTGGAATTAACCGTACACATAAAGAGTATACTGCATGATGTGATTTGTATAGCATGACATTTATTTTGGCCATAATGTGAAGCACAGATCATAGAAGTATGAGTCTGGAGGAAAGACCAGTTAAGAGATAGGTAAGAGCTGAATTACTACAGTGGAGTGAGGACTTCTCTGAGAATTATTTTAGAAGTAATGAGAAGTAATGACATAAAGAATCCAGAGAGGATGGAGTAATACAGGGTAACTCTCAGATTCCTCAGATCGGGTAAACAGTGGTAAAACTAGCTAGATAAAGGAATATAAAAATGGGTTATCTGTAGGGAAAGAAGGCTCAGATTTGAAGATGTTGAGTTCTGTGAATTTGTGGAATTTTTTCAGCTAGATCTCATTTCAAGAGACTGATCAAGATATAAATACACAAATGTCAAGGATATAGGTGGTCCAGGAAACCATTAAATAGATGTATTCATCCAGAAAGTATATAAAGAAAAGATAATCAAGAACGTACTCAAAAAGAAGGATAGTATTGCAAAGCAGACAAGCAAGAAGTCAGTAGGTGGAAGGAGACTTAGTGGTATTGTGTCTTCAAAGCCATGGGATGGCCAGATGTGGGCACATGCTTATAATCCCAGCTACTAGGGAGGCTGAGGCAGGAGGAGCCCAAGTGAAAAGTCCGGCTGGGTAACTTAAGGAGACCCTAACTCAGAATAAAATTTAAAAGGTGAGGATGTAGATCAGTGGTAGAGACCTTGCCTGGCATGTATGAGGCCCTGGGTTCAATACCCAGAACCACAGCAAAAAGAAAAAAAAAAGTCAAGGAATAAAGTGAGAGAAAAAGGAAGTGACAAAGAGAAATAAAAATTATAGCACCTCTCTCTTAATCAGCACTTTCAGTTACCCTAAGTCAACAGTAAACCAAAAATATTAAATGAAAAATTCCAGAAATAAACAATTCATAAGATTTAAACTGCTTGCTCTTCTGAATAGCATGATGAAATCTAGCAGCTTCTTACTCTTCCCATCTGGGATACATATTCTCTCTTTGTTCAACATACCCACACTGAATATGCTACCTGCCTGTTAGTCACTTCGTGCCCTTCTTAGATACCAGGTCAACTGTAGCAGTATCTCAGTCCTTGTGCCCAAGCAAACCTTACTTATATTTATCATGTCCCCAAAGTTTTAAGAATAGTGGTGCTGGCAATGTCAGTATACTGAAATTATCAATAAAGTGCCTCCTTCAAGTGAAAAGATGAGAGTTCCTGACTTGATGGAAAAAAATCAATGGTATGCTGAAGTAGCTAATCTCTGCTACAAGAACAAATCTGTGAAATAGCAAAGAAGGAAAAAGAAATCTGTTAGTTTTGCCGTCACACTTCAAACTGCAAGTTATGATCACAGTGCGTGAAAAGTACTTAAATAAGATGGAAATGGAAATTAATATGAAATTTATGAATGGAAGACATGAACAGAAAATGTGTTCCAGCTGATAAACAAGTGACACCAAACATTGACTCCAAGTAAGGAGTGGCCACACAGATTCAGGGAAAGAATCAAACCAAAAAAAATACAAAAATAACACAGAGGTAACATCTTCCAATGAAGAACCTGCTGACGCACTTCTGGCAGTTGAAGAATTTGATTAAGGAGAAGGGATAGAATTGTGATGAAATTGAAGTCTTCTGGAAGAAGATGCTCAACAGAAACTATATTAATAAAAAAATTAAAGGAGGCACCATGGCATAAACCATGAAAGGGCAGGTTAATACCAGTATTATTTTGAGAATGAAAGAAACCACATTCATGAAATTTTCATTACAATGTGTTGATATAATTATTCCATTTTATTATTAATCATTATTATTAATCTCAGTGTTCCTAAATTAAACTAACACAGGTATGTGTATGAACCTAAAACATAGTTTATCTAGACTTAAATACAGGCACCCAGGTGGCATGGGGTGATCATAGAATATATTCTCAGTGGATAAATTGGGATTTCTGCACTAGGCAATAGGTTTTATGTTTTCTTTTGAGTTATCTTATCTGATTCTTAAAAGCGTCCAAAGCAAGTGCTTCCTATACAGCAGGTATACAGAAGAGGCTAACTTGCCTAAGACCAAAAGTTAACAAGTTATGGAATCGGGACCTTCTGTCCTCAGGATGTAAAGGCTGCCATTAGCATCACAAATGTAAAGCAAGCGGGGCAGATGTACCATACCTGTGCTATTTAGAATATCATTATTAAAGTAACCTGATGACTCCAAAAAGGTAAAAATAAGTCTAGGGAACACTGACTTCACCTTCAGAGACTTTGGCTTGTGAGCCAAGCAGAGTGGTGTACCTCTGTAGTTCTAGCTACTGGGAAGGCTGCGGCAAAAGATCACTTGAACCCAGGAGTTCAAGGACAACTTGGGCAACATAGCAATATTCCATCCATAAAAAGAAGCTTGGTTTATAGATTGCAATAAAAGCCTTAGGAATACTGGACTTTTTTTTGCCAAAATCAGAAGGACTTAATGTTGATGAGAAATAACCAATGGAAAGGGAGATGTAAATGGAGAGTAAAGGTAATTAAGAAGAGGGAATGAATTGGGCTTTAGGACAAAAGGTCAAAGATTAACTATGAAGTTGTTCATATTCGTGATCTCAAGCTCCATGGGAAGTCACTAGAGCTACAATTTCAAACAGTCTCCTTTCTAAGTGGATTAGACATATCCCCCCAAATGAGAAAAGACTTAATGTCAGATTTTGGGGGGAAATTGCTAGGTAAAATCAAGATCCTTTACTAAAAAACTTTTCAGAGACATTAGCACACTAACATGCTTCATGAATATCCACAATAACAAAAGAAATTGTGTTTACCCAGTATATTTAATTTCAGGAACTTTTTATTTCCCTTATGGCATCTATTGGTCTATAGTAAACAATTTGAGAAATGTTACACTAGACTATATGCTTTTCTAATTCTGCAGTGGAAATCTCATTATCTGCAATAACAAAGCTTCAAAGAAAAACTTCTTTGCACACCAATTCCAAATGAAGTCTTTCCTCTGAGGGATCGAATAATCTCGACATAATATATTTAATTAGAATTTGGATTAGTTAGGTTCCACTGAGAAGCAGACATCAAAACAAGGTTAGACATGCACGGGAGGCATCAACAGAAATAAGAAAATTCCTGTGAGAGGAAAAATGGGAGAAAGAAGAGGACAGAACCATCAAGTTGGGATGTAGATTTGATCCCTAAGGTAGAAGGGAAGAGAAAAAGAGACAGAGACAGACAGAAAGGAACATTGGTGGAAAGAGGCTAAGACTATATTAAGCTTTGACCAAACCAGTGAGGAGCCACTGAGCTCAAGTAAACTGGCAAAGGAATCCCACAGGAGAGATCTGCCTTAGTATCCCTACCAGCTCTGTCACTAGGACAGAGTAGTCTATGTCCATGGAGTGTGTCCTCCATGCAAATGCAGTGTGTGGGGGGGCGGGAGGGGGGGAGTTCACAGAAGACTTGAGGGGTGCCATTTCATGGGTGCCATTATATATCCTGCCCTACTCAGTTCTTCCATGATTCTCATTGGTTTCTTCTCCTGAGGGAAAATTTTGAAAAAGAATTTAGTGGAACAAGTTAAATCTACCACCACTGTAGCTGTTTTCAGGGCCACAGCTAGTACTCCTGCCTTCTCTCCTTCATCATTTGTTGTAAATTCCCCTAGTTTCTGTCACTTCAGCAGGTTGTGATGAAATTCCATCCAAACCTACATCCCTGAGGGGTCTGCATTCTTGGGAATCATATTCTTTTCAGTCTAAGATTATTGTGTGTGTGTGTGTGTGTGTGTGTGTGTGTGTGTATTTATGGTTACAAAGGAGTAAAGATGTACTAGAAGGAAACCACATGAATTACTGGGTATTTGTCCCTATGTAAAGTAGTTTACCTCCTCCTGATCATCAGGATCAATTCTTTTTCCTTTCAGAATAATAACTTCTCTTTATGTCTTCTGGTTCCTGGACTACAAGAACCTAAGTGCCCTGACAGCCACAGTTTGTTTTATCAAGCTCTTGCTCTATCCCCCCAGAAATACTATGCCCCATTAGGGTTGGGATCTCCAACCTTGGAGTGTGAAGACTTGTGGGGGCAGGAAGCACAAATTCTCATTATCATGGTGAAGTGTAAGTAGGGCTCTCCTGCTTTCACTCCTTGGCTCTTGAACCCCAAGCATCCTTTCTTTTGGGAGCAGTTTGCTATATAGCCATGTAGAGCTCTCTGATGTTATCCTGTCCTTTCTTATCCTGTGCTTCCTCTGATCTGGCTTGACAGCTTTTCCTTTTGAAGATCATATCAGCATTATTTGATGCCAGCTGCTTTTGAATGGGTGGCCAATCCCTTGCCTTCTCTACTGTGACATAGATTCCTTGGTCAGATGTCCTGCTGTGTGGAGTTTCATGCCTGTAGATCAACCCTGACACAGTGGTGTTGGCTGAGGTAGAAAAAGAAAGGCACATTGTGATCAGAATAAGGTTGAAGGGACACAATGTAATCAAACTGCCACCAAGTGACTAGTTAATCTCCTCAAAATACATTGCTCTACTTATTCTCAGTTTCTGACAAGTTGAACATTTAGAGGAGCAATTCCTTAGCCCTGGTAAATGGTAATCCACACTACTGGGCCCAGGTAGAATCTCCATCAATGTTACTGTCACAGTATAATTTTGGTATAGAATAAGATACAAAATTTCCTTTCTGGAAAAAGTCACCAAATCATTTTAATTATACTTCTGTCCCACAGATTATTCTCATATCTTTCTATGATCCCAAACAAACTAGTAAATATAAATTATAAATTGTACTATTTTCATTAAAATTTTAATTTCTTAGCCTTATGGATGTTCAGTAGAGTCCATAATGCATGGTTTTCCTAACTGAAATGTCAAATATGCAGCAATCATCCCACATGTACTGCATCAATCCAGATTTTATATAATTCTATTCTTTTCATGGAAACTACTCATTCAAGTTACAATAAAAATTTCATCACTGTTTCCTCAATGTCAACATTGTCTTTTTATTCACATTAAAAGATATTTGTTAGAATATAGAAGCCTGGTCTCAAAGGATCTTCCACCACACATGGCCCAACATTAGCCTTGGAGTTACAGCCAAATGAGTAAGAACAACCCAATGACTTGTTACAGTCACTTTGGAAAGTGATCTGGAAACATCTATTAAAATTCAAAGCGCGCACGCGCGTGCACACACACACACCTCACATGTGCACACCTTTGACCCACCAATCCTACTCCACATAAAAATAAAACCATCAATACATTGGGAAATATGCCAAATTACATTTACTCTAGTACTATTTGTAATTACAAATGATAATAAATGGAAACAAATTGTGTAATCTTATAGTAGCTGAGTAAGTTGTAGTACATCCACAACCAGAAATGGCAACTATTGAAATAATTATTTAAATAGTTTTCCAGAAAGTTTACATGGGAGGAAAAAAAATACTGAAAACAAAATTCCAACATATGTATACCTGTGTACATACATAAATATCTGGTTTGTGATCATAGAGAAAATACAGAATGATACATACCATTCCATTAACATCAGTTACTTTGGAAGAAAATGATTCAGACGGACAGTCCATGAAGGTAAGGTGAAGGGAACCACCAAAAGGTGGGAGGAAAATACTGTCATCAAAAACAAATAGTATGTATAATATAAAATACTTTAAAATGTTAAAGCATAATGAGGCGTCCAAATTAAATGGTAACAACAGAGTGGTGAAAAATGTCTAGCATACGATGTTGCCAGAGAAGTCATTTCTCATCATTTGAATATTTGCTTTTTCACACTCATCAAAGACAGCTATAGCAGACCAAGGAGAAAGGAAAAAGGAAGGAAGGGATAAACTCAAGGGATGTGGGGCAATTAGAAGTCTCATTTGGCAACAGTTATTAAGGTTCCTGAAGGAAATGACCTCCTTTGACAAAATTAATCACAGCTGAGCTTCATCCTCAATAGCGATAAGGAGGCCATATAATTAATAGTTCTAGCCAGGGCACTTTTAAAGTGAAAGGAGATCATATTTATCATTATTCTGGGACAACAGGTATTCTAGGACTGTCTCCATTAAATCAGAGTATGTGGTCACCCTGTCACCAGGTGGTTGAAATGAGGAGAAGGGAGATATTGGGAACTAAAAGAAACAGCAGCTACAAATTGCCCTCAAGGGATTGCAATCTGAAGAATGACCGCAAATAAGTATAAAACACAGGTCTAGATATGATAAAACTCAAGTTTTAAGAAAGTTCCACAAGTACTATGGTGATAAATCCAGTGGGAGAACAGGAGAAACTCACAGATTAAATTGTCCCATAAAAAACAGAACTCAAAATACATTGCTCTACTTATTCTGGTCTGGGGATGTGGCTCAAGTTGTAGGGCACTTGCCTGGCATGCATGCGGCCCAAGTTTGATTCTCAGCACCACATACAAAGAAAGATGTTGTGTTCACCAAAAACTAAAAAATAAATAAATATTAAAAATTCTCTCTCTCTTAAAAAAAAAAAAACCAGAATCACTTTGGAAAATGTTTCTTTCTCAGAGAGGGTGTGACAAGACTTATTTTCAGCTTTTGCTTTGTTATTAATGACAGTGCCTCTATTACAAATTTCACCTGTCAGAGAAAATAAAACACAACTCAAATTTGGACCTCCAGTTTTCCATCTATGAAGTTTAATAAGAAGCATGGAAATAATGAATATTAGAGGGTAAGTCTATTCTAGTTTCAGACTAAACAATGAACTAGTTTTACATTTTCAATAACAATAAAAAACTTGTCTCATGTAAATAATATATTCCTTGGAGATTTTTCATAAACACTGCAATATTTTCTCCTTTGATTTTATACCTTCCCTCCCTGTTTGGTACATGAATTTTTGGATAAGAAGGTCAAACCCTATTCTTTTATAAAAGGTCTACATCAGGACTTTCCATAATTTGATATGCATACAAATCACTTAGGGATCCTATCTTATATAGCATGTTGTAGGAGAGGCCTAAGTTCTGCATAAGTTCCCAGATGAGGAAGATGCTACCAACCCATGGAACCACATTTTAAAAAATCACAGGGTTATGTTGCTCTCTAATACTCCCAACTGCATAACCTATTCTTTAGTATCGTAATCTAAGTCATAGGAAGTATACACTAACTGAAACAATTATGATTCCACAAATTAACCAAAGAGTTTTGTAACAGACAGATGAAATTTCAGCAGGTATTAGGGAATTCAAGGATATGTTTGTGTAAAAAATTCACAAGGTGGTTCTAATGGTTCATCAGGTTTGGAAACCACCACCCTATTTGTTAAAACTAATATGATAACACCAGAATATTCACATAACTGGTTAAGAATTCAACTTGTCTCTGTTCACTACAAAATAAAAATGTTCAGTTTAGATATCATTGGTGCTCTTTATGAATGTTGAATTCCCATAAAAGAATTAAATGAGATCCTTGGGCACTAGATATAAAGAAATTATATTATTTTCCCAGTAGAATATGAACAATGTACCTGGGTATATATTTCCTTTAAATGCACTTGAATCCACAGAAGGAGCTGTTGTAATATTCCCTGAAGTGGATGATGCAGTTTCCAATTCAATTATTTTCATTTTAATCCAAGGCTTTGTAAGAATCAAGACTGCCAAGTACAAAATGTATCAGCATGTGCCATTCTAAGCTGAGTGAGAAAATGAATTTGTAAGTATTTTTTTTCTACCCAATGCTTTTTAATCACCTTCTCAGTTTCTTTTGACAGCTCAATGTATCCCAGGGCTTCAGAAGGGCTTTGCAGGTTTAAATCAAATTCATATATTAAAATGACTAATAATCCAAATTAGCTTGTATTTAATTGGTTCACTGAGTATATTAATATTAATGGCATGTTATTTTGCATGATAACATCACCAAATTTTGAGTGCTTGTGACATACTAGGCTCTATACTAAAAATATTATGCTTATATTAATTATCAGATGTGGAGCTAATAACAGGATGCAAGATGGCTAATATTAGAACCATTTTAAAAGAAAAGGAGCTTGGAAAAGTTGAGCATCTTAAGGTCTGTCAAATATGACCTCTTATTTTAACCCATACTTACCTGTACATTGTACAGGTATAATATAAGTTCCACCATGGCATGCAAAACCTCTAAACTGATAAAACAGAGGCAAAGGCCATATTCACTTCATAAAATTAAAGAACTGTTAAAGAACTGTTATATCATTAATGATCCCTACTTTCAAGACACCATGAGGGTCAATTTTTGTGCTCCACACAAATGAGGTTACATATCCTCTAACTCAAGAAGCCTTTTGTTTTAGCTTCACTTCAATTTTCTGCGTAATATAGATCCCACTCTATAGCCACCATGTACATAGGCTTCCAAATAGAAATGTTGCTAGGAGGAAAAGTATCATGAGCTCCAGTTAACAAGGAAAGTCGGGGGGGGGGGGGAGGCAAATCCTGACACCAGACCAGAACAGTTTGGGGAGTCCAAAAAGAGATACACAAAAGGATTAGGAGAGTCTTAGCAGAGCTGGGATGCAGGACCAATAATTGTAGATCCCCAGAAGAAGAAATCGCCACACCAAAAAGGAATTTCTGAAAGTAGGTCTGATGCCTGATGGGTCACAACACTGGCAAACGGGAGTTACAGTGAAGGGTCTCAAAGAATGAATCTCAGCTGGGAGAGAGACACCTTAGAAAGCCAAGTGGTACTGTTTAGAGGTAGCAACTACTGGAACAGGAAAAAAAGGAAGGAGTCAGACTTTAGAACAATCTACTGAAACAAGATATATTCTGAAAATTAAAGGGAGCTTGACCACAAGAAAGCATATATTTTAAAAATCTGCTCTTTACATGCAACAGAAATAGCCTTAGGAAGAGAAAACGAAACAGAAATAAAGACAGAAATGAGATCAGGAGAGTAGAGGTAAGGGATCAAAGGGGAGGGAGGAAGATAGAGAAAGGGAAAGAACAGGAAATAAAATCAGCCAAAATATCTTATATGTAGGTATGAGTATGTCACAATGAATCCCACTCTTAAATGTAATCACAATGTACCAGTGAAATGGAGCACATAATGTTATATACAAATATGAATGTCATAATAAACCCCACTATTATGTAAAATTATAATGCACTAATAAAACATAGAAAAGGAAAAAAATGAGCATAATAAAAGAGTAAATGATGTCCATAAAGGTCAAACAAAGAAGATCCTTGCCTAGTTTCCTAGGGCTGCTCTAATGATGGGTTGCTGTAATGGCTAATTTGAGTTGTCAACTTGACTAGATTAAGAGATGCCAAAGATTAAGAGGTTCCTTTGTGTGTCAATGAGGGAGTGTCTAGGAATGATTGGCATGTGGTAAAGCAAGCTGGAATAGAGACCCTCCCTAAGCCTGGGCAGCACTGCCCAATGGGTTGGAGGCTTGGATGGAATAAAAGTTGGAAGAACAAGGAAGCAGCAGCAGATGCAAGCTCAGTTCTTCTTGAGTGTGTTCTTGATTGCTGCTGCAATTGCTTGAAAACATCAGACTCTCACTCCTTCACTCTTCCAGAGTGAACTCTGCCAGTGATTCTCCAGGGAGTTTCCAGAAGCCTTTGGTGTCAGACTGGGGTAGCATTATTAATCTCTTTTGTTTTGAGTCTTCAGCATCTTGGTTTGCCCAGCTACTGATTCCTCCAGCTCTGTAGCCTGCAGACAGCCATTGTGGACTATCCAGCTTCTGGTCTGTAAGCCAATCTAATAAATTCCTTTTTATAATTGTCCCTCCTGTAGATTCTGTTCCTCTAGAGAACCCATAACTAACACAGTTGCCAAATGAGTAATCTGAAGCAACAGAAATTTGTTGGCTCACAATTCTGAAGAACAGAATCCAAAATCAAGGATCAACAGGGTCCTGCTTCCTCTAGGAACTTTAGGGGAATTCTTCCTTGCCTTCTCCTAGCTTCTGATTGTTTGCTGACAATCTTGGATGTTCCTTAGCTTGTAGCTGTGTGACTCCATCTCTGCCTTTGTTGTCTCATGGTTATCTTCCTGTGTATTTCTGTCTTTATATGGTCAACTTCTCATGAAGACACCTTCACATCAGATTAAGGTCATCCTAATCCAGCATGACTTCATTATAATTCATTACATCTACAATGACCCTATTTCCAAATAAGGTCATCTTCTGAGATACTTGAGGCTTAGACCTCAACATATCTTTTTGGAAGGAGCAGATATCAACCATATTATCTATTATATAATAATACATATACATATATACACATATATATATCTCCCCTTTATGTGTATATGTGCATATACATATATACATGTGCATATATATATATTCCCTGAAGAATAAAACTAAACACAACAAATATTAAAATCATAATTTTAAACTCAAAAAACTTTCAAAAAATAACAATTTAAGAAAGAAAAAGACATGTGTTATCGTTACAAGCAAATACCACCTGTGGAGTAAAAGGACAAGAAAGTTAACTTTGAAGCACATAATAATAACATTATTTAAATATAAAGAAAAATGTTTTAGATCACTAAGCAAAAAAATAAAATAAAACAAAACAAAACAAGAAAAACCCAACTCACTTAGTTACTAATAAGAAGATAAAATTAGATTGCCATGATTTTCTGTACAAAAACATTAAACTCCAAAAGACAGCCAAGTGACATCTACAAGGCTCTCGCTGTAGAGAGTGTGCCCGCTAACCTTCAACATCAAAATGATTTGTAAAATGCAGAACTAGGAAAATATTGTACCCATGAGACTTTCTTAAAGAATTTACTAGAGAAAATATTTACCCAACCAACAAACTATTGGGGAAACTTCAGAGATAAAGATCAATAGTGAACAGTGAATTTACTTAACTATAGATCTAAGGTAAAACTGTAGGAAGCAGCAGCAGATGCAAGCTCAGTTCTTCTTGAGTGTGTTCTTGATTGCTGCTGCAATTGCTTGAAAACATCAGACTCTCACTCCTTCACTCTTCCAGAGTGAACTCTGCCAGTGATTCTCCAGGGAGTTTCCAGAAGCCTTTGGTGTCAAAGTTGGGATTGGTGATTTTAAATGTGTCCATGAATTATTTAATAAGCCTTTTTTCAAGAGGCTTTCCTTTGGAATCACCACACTTAGTGACTCCTCCAAAATAGGAAAGACAAAAAGCAGAAGTGATAGTGTAAGACGTTAAAGACAGTCATTTTTTTTAAAGCATGATGCCCTAATCACTCACTAGCTTAGTCAATTTGGGGTGCTATAACAAAGTACCATAATAGAAGTCTAGTCTTTGAGGAGACTTCTGACAGGCCTTAAGGGGAAATGAGGAATAAGTTATTGAAAACTGGAGGAAGGGGAATCTTTGTTACGTAGTGGCAGAAAGTTTAGCATCACTATAGTCAGAAGTGCAGAAATGTACCAACAGAAATTCAGCTAAAGAACTAGCAAAGAGGGATTTTTAAAACTGCCATGGGTTTCTTCCTGCTGCTTATAATACATAGAAATAACTTATTCATTAATATTATTTTTAAACCAGCCAACACTTGCTATTTTGAAGATTCCAAGCCTCCCCAGATCACAAGTGATGCAAAAATTACGAAATGGCGCCAAGCAAAGATGAACACTGCATGGAAAACTTGTTCTACAGATAAAGCAGGGAGTTTGATCTCAATATTTATTAAATTATTTCTTAAAATCTTACAGAGATCTCAGATGGTGCCTACTGCTACTAGTTTAGTCAAACAAATGGCCCTAGAAAGAGCTTAAGACCTGCTTCACTGGGGGAATATCTCCCAATAATAAAATTTCTAAGAAGCTTAAAAGCTACTATTCTTGGATTGGCAGAAATTTAAGAGAAGAAGGAGGCCTTTGCTGAGACTATTTGTAGGCAGGTTCTTTATCTAATGGAACAAACCCTCATTATAGTCACAGGAAAACTATAAAATTTTAATAAAATTACATGTGATGAAACACTTCCATCTTAGACTATTTTAGTCAGCTTTTCTCACTGCTCTGACTAAAAGATCTGATCAGAACAATTGTAGAGGAGGAAAATTTTATTTGAGAGCTCACAGTTTCAGAGATCTTAGTCTATGTAGAAGACCGGCTCCACTCCTCAGGGCTTGAGGTGAGGCTGAACGTCATGGCAGAACAGTGTGGCAGAGGGAAGCAGCTCACAAGCAAAAGAGTCTCCACTCTCAACATACAAAATATATACCCCATAGTCATGCCCTACAACTTCAGTTACCTCTCAGTTCATCTCTATCAAGGGATTGAATCACTGATTGGGTTAAGACTCTTACAATCCAATCATTTCTCCTCTGAACCTTCTTGCACTGTCTCACATGTGAGCTTTTGGGGGATATCACATCTAAATTATAACATAGACTAAAAGGGACAGAGTAATATAAAAGAAACTTTTGAGTCCCCCAAATTCTGGCATGAAACTGGTTGAGCAGCTATGAAACTTCAAACATATTCTTGAAATAAAGAAGAAAGAATCATAGAGAATAATCTCCAAGCATGACTAGAATTGATCAAGGAATTTTCCATGTTTGCCCAGCTGAACTTTCACAATTACTACAGATGAGGAGCTTGTTGGCTCTTTAATTCCTTCTCTTCTTT
This sequence comes from Ictidomys tridecemlineatus, assembly GCF_052094955.1. Taxonomy (NCBI): domain Eukaryota; kingdom Metazoa; phylum Chordata; class Mammalia; order Rodentia; family Sciuridae; genus Ictidomys; species Ictidomys tridecemlineatus. The sequence continues at coordinate 399,193 of NW_027521401.1, forward strand.
TAATAGGAATTGCTTTGAGATTATTTTATGCCTGTCCTGCTATTGTATAATTAGCATAGTATATGAAAGCTAAAGAGTATATATGGCTTTTAAGCTCATAAACTTTTAGATCTAGAGAATCTGTATCTGAGGACCCATGAAAACACAAACCACACCCAAGGAGACTCAAATTCCTACCTATCTGATCTAGGTGACAAGATTTTGAACTTCATATTGATGTTATAAGACCACAAAACCATTTAAGAACCCAGGAAGAAAGTACATGAGAGGAATACTTTGTGGCCAGAAAATAAGCATCAGGGTTGTTTTGAGCATGTATAAAAAATTCTTTATATAAAAATCTCTATAAAAATTCTCTCTCTATATAAAAAAGGCGGTATAAAAAAATACCGCCCTTTCCAAAAAAAAAAAAAAGTGAAGTGTAATATATCTCCACTCAGTGTGGGATGGACAAAGTAACTTCTGTGTTCTAACAAATATTTAGTTGACATTAATGCTTCTAAAAACATAAAAATGCAGAAGTAACATTGTAGAACTAGTTTATAGACAGGATTGCAGCTTCTTCTTTCTCTGTCTTGGATCGTTCACTCTAGGGAACCCATCTGCCATGTCCTTATGATGAAGAGCTGACACCTACTATCAATCACCAGAGACTTTCACAGAAAGATCTTAGATCTGAACCTTCCAGCTCCAACTTAGCTGTCAGATGACTGCTCCTCTAGCCAGTAGCTTAATTGTGACCTCACGGAAGACCCCAAGCTTGAACCACCTAGCTAAACCACTCATGTGTTCCTGATCCTCAGACACCGTGTGAGGCAACAAATATTTGTTGTTTTACACTATTGTTTTTAGTGTAATTTGTTGCCAGCAAAAAATAAATAACAAATGGAGATAAATAAATGTTATGCAATCTGTTAATAAAGAAATAACAATAACCCAAAAAAAAAAAAACCTAGAGTGGGAAAATGGGGTGGAAAAAAGGAAAACAGCAGTTCATTTATTATCTCAAGGATGGGAATTAAAATAATGAAATAAGCCTACAAGATGAGTAATAAAATTTGAATCATAGCTATAAGTAAAAGATATACACTTAGAAAACAAATACTATTGATTTAAACTGAATAAGAGAAGAAAGGAAAGCTGGGACAAGTTTCTAACCAAATAAAACAAATAATTAGTAGAATTAAAAATTAATTCATTGGATTCAAATGAGAATAACAAGAAACAGAGAAGGACCAAATTTCTCACCAAAATGGTCAAAAGTATTTTATGAAGTTCAGTGTCTTTGGTTTAGATATAGCCCATGAGTGCCACAGAAGTAGATTATTGGTTTTTTTCCTCATGTAAATATGATCCATTTACTATAAGTATTGATCTGATTATACATGTCTCGTTTAAAATATGCATTGCAATTATTTATGTGCTTTTCTGCATGAGAAATATCATAATGTAAAGAGTGTATTAAATTTATCAGGGTACTTATTACACAGCCTCTTTCATAGATGAAAGGAAGGCTATAGTCCTTACAGTAGGAATAAAATAACCCAGAATGAAATAATCCATATGGTATATTAAAATAGAATTTGTGAAAATGAAGCCTGCCAGATATTAGAAGAAATGATCTCATTATAAAATCCTCAGGTTCTCATTTCTCGGAAAAGCCGTAATTACCACCTTATCTTTTTAGTGACCAATTACTGTATTCATAGTATTTTATGAAATAAATGTTTTGCTATTTTTTATGAATTGCTTATCTTTATTTCCAACCTTAATAACAGAAATCTACAACACAGAAATTTCCATGAATAAGAAGTCTGAAATAAATGACACCATTCTATCAACACACAAGTACAAAGCCTTTAAATTTTAGATGAAGTATTGAGTAGAAAAGCCCTTGATTAGCATAAATCAATTACTGAGATGATAACCTTCATATCTCTTTAACTTTTCAAATTAGGTCATTAGAGTCTCCAAATTGACAAGCAAAACCATGTCTATGTCACACAAAGTAAATTGGCCAGCTTTTTAATGAGCAAGTTTCCTGCCTTAGAAGAAAAGAATAGCTGATTTGCAGTCCTAAAATACAAGGGCTTAAAAATATTACTCGAACGATGGTGGAATGTGATGATCACTACTATCCAAAGTACATGTATGAAGACATGAATTGGTGTGAATATACTATGTATAGAACCAGAGATATGAAAAATTGTACTATATATATATATATGAAGAATTGTAATGCATTCTGTTGTCATATATAAATTTTAAAAATTCCATAAAAATTCTTACTCAAAAAGGTCAACGTTTTCCTATGTAAACTAATGCTCTTTCTGTTTTTGCTAACTAGACATTCAAGTGTAAGCACCGCTGTCAGTGTGACTGTCCATGTGTAGTGATGGCAGGACGGTGAAATCAGGGAACTGAGATGGAGAATGTGGCAGTACCCCATGGCACAGCCTCCTCTAGTGCGTGCCCTGAAAAACACCACCAGAAACAGCATTCTGTCTGCTGCCACTGTGCACGCCTGTAATCCCAGTGGCTGAAGCAGGAGGATCTTCAGTTCAAAGTCAACCTAAGCCAAAGTGAGGCACTAAGCAACTCAGTGAGACTCTGTCTCCAAATAAAATACAAAATAGGGCTGGGGATGTGGCTCAGTGGCCAAGTGCCCTGAGTTCAACCCATGGTACCAAAAAAAGAGAAACAAACAAACAAACAAATAGCACTCTGTCTTCTGAAGCAAATTCATCTCTCAAGTTCTTTGGAGAATACAAACCATAAGTGTTTATCATCCTCTGTAGAACACGCTTTATATTTAAATAGCACTTGAAAGAGGATGGACACTCACTTCTTAAAAGTTAACACACATCTACCTGATAATCAATGTGAATGAATTCACTTCTTCTAATGCATTGGCTGTGAGAAAATTGCCTCTTATTCAAGGCTGATATAATCTTTCAGCCTTCATAGCGAGCAAACTAATGAAGACCTGGCAAACCAGCTTGAAGAGAAAGTCAACCAAGCATTGAAGGAAAAATGACCTCTCCACCTGAGAATGCCTCTAGTACCTATATCAGGATCCATCCTTGCTGAAAATATCTTATCCACTAATTTTTAATTTTTAGCTCCTGATATCATTCATTCTCTTAACTCTTATCTTTATTCAGTGAAAAAAGAGAACATTTTTAAATAATCTGAAACAGAAATTGATATTCGAATCTTCCTTTAAATCATAGCTCTAGGTTTTTTTAAATATTTTTTTTCTTTTTAGTTTTCAATGGGCCTTTATTTATTGATATGTAGTGCTGAGAATCGAACCCAGTGCCTCACACATGCTAGGCAAGCACTCTGCCACTGAGCCACAACCCCAGTCCTCTAGTTTTTCAGCAATGACAATGTTGATATTTTGGGCTGGATAATTCTTTCTTGCATGGGCTGCCCTGTGGACTATAGAATGCTCAAAAGCATCCTCCTACGTACTAGATGCCAATCTCCTAATCCTGAAGCTGTAACAAACAAAAACATCTCCAGACACTGCAAAGGTCTCTTTGAAACAAAATTGACACCACCCCACAATGAGGATCCCTAGTTCACCATAGTGTTTTATTGGTTTGTTTTTCTTACATTTGCAATGGATAGTCCAGAGAAATAATATATATTAAATGATATATATAAACTAATACTACATTAAATCTCAAATAGAAAGAAAATAATTAAATTAATATAATAATAATAAGATAATAATAAAAACAGAGGAAATTTTTTGAAAATAGTGATGTGATGTTTCACTTTGTGTTTTAACTTGACTAGGTCAAGAGGTGCCCACACATTTAGTCAAAAATTATTCTGGGTATTTCTCTTGAGTATTTTTGATGAGATTAACATTTAAGTTGGTAGAACAAGCAAAAAAGATTTCTCTCTTTAACATGAGTGGGCCTCATCCAATCAGTTGAAGGCCTAAATAGAAGAAAAGAATTGCCCATCCATCTCCCAGGCAAGAGAAAATTCTTCCTGCCTAACTGCGTTTGAACTAGAATATTAGGGGTTTTTTTCTTGCTTTCAAACTAGAATTGAAACATGAACATTTCCTGGGCCTTGAGCCTGAATTGCATTATCAGCGCTCCTGGGTCACCAGCTTGCAGACTTACCTGCAGATCTTGGGATGTTATCAGACTTCCTAATCAAATGAATCAGTTCCTTGTAATTAACGTGTGTGTGTGTGTGTGTGTGTGTGTGTGTGTGTGTGTGTGTGTCCCCTCTTGATTCTGTGTCTTTGTACAGCCCTCATACAAGTGACCTGGAGTGTTGAGCAGGGAGGTCGAGAAAGAAGACCTGATTAAGCAGATTTACTCAAACACAAAATCCTGTATGCAAGAATATATTGAATCATATTGAGCTAGTCAGTGGCTCAGTATATGAAAACTATACTTTGGTTCTCCTGAGTTTTAAATTCAATTCCCAAAATGGAAAGGTAATATTTATACCCAAATCACAAGCTGTGCTCACTTTCTCATAAGCCTTATGCAAATATAAGTCATATTATTAGCTTTCCTTGCCTACAAATTAAAAAAATGTAACACTAGAGTAAAATTTCCCCATATCTCTTTCTTAAAATTCCATTAGCTTTGTAATAAAATTTCACTTCTGTTTCTGTTCAATTTGTGAATCTCAGCAGAACTTGGTCTTTCTGTTGTAGTACATGGTTTTAGATAAGAATTACATTTCTGGGATCTGCTTCTTGTATGTTTAAGGTTTTAATTGGCAAAAAAAAAACAGTTGGGCATAACTTACAAGATTGAAGGCAAAGTCTTTACAGTCAGGATGGTGCACATTTGCATATAGGTGCAGCTTGTCCCAGAATATCATTAGTTTCACTCAGCTCTTCCTGATCATTCACCTTGTTGCCTGAACAGTGGCATTGGTTTAACACAGATGTGTGGCTGCCAACATGGGGAGGGTAACGGCTGAAGACAGCATCCCTCTGCTCATGAGTGTCTCCCTTCCAATCCCACTTTGGTGGCTGGCCGTGGCTGCTTTCTGAAATGGATCTCTTGGTAACTCTCTGAACCTCCAGCTCCTCTTCTGGACTTTCTTCTCTCAGAATCCTTCCATAACTGTAAACATCTAGATCCTATTTGAATTTCTTCATTCAAAACACCCACAGTGATTCTGCTCCCCTGGTTGAAATCTGACAGATACATGCCCCACTGTGCCTATTTGGTAAGATATTTTAGAATATGACATAACTCACAAAACCAATGCTTCAATAACCCAATCAACAATGGGAGCCTTCCTGAACACTGCTTCACATGTGTTCTGGATTAGTTCCCTAAAATACTTCTTCCTTCAAATCCTCATTGTTATGGTTTGAATCATGTTCCTCTCCAAAAAGATATGTTGAAGACCTCACTCCTAGTGCCTCAAAATTTAACTTTATTTTGAAATAAGTCCTTTGAAGATTTAACCAGGTTATGATGAAGCTAATGGAATGGGTCCTAATCCAATCTGATTTGTGTTCTTATAAACAGGGTAGAGGCACCCACACACATACACACACACACACACACACACACACACACACACACATACACACGCACACGTACCAAAGACCATGTGAAGACACCTAGGGCAAAGATAGTCATGTAACTGGAATGAGGCAGTCACAAACCAAGGAATACCAAGAACTGTCAGAAAAACAAGGAAACAAAAAGAAGGATTTTCCCACAGAGCCATCAGAGAAAGCATGGCCTGGAGGACCGCTTGATTGAGGACTGATAACCAATAGAACTGTGAAACAATAGATTTCTGTTGTTTTAAGCTACCCAGTGATAGGTACTTTGTTAGGAAATTAGCTTCCTCCAATGGCAATGTCCACTGTGAGGTCCCCACTTTGTTTGGCACATGCATACTGCACTCTGATCTCAGAAAAGATAACCAGCTTCCTCTCCATCAGTGGAATGGTTGCACCCTGATTCCCAATGGCATGATTGATTCTAGGTTATTGAATTTAATGATTTATTGGTAAAGGTATAATAAGAGAGAGGCAAGTCAATAAAGGCTCAGACCTGTCCTGGATTCCTCACTGATAGGGAACAGAAAGATGTGAGTGGTGGGAATAAGGGGTTAAGGAAATAACTCTATAAAATAGGCCCACTGTGCTGACCTCAACATGCTTTCTTTCCCAAGAAGTAATTTACCTGCATCCCTGCCTGGTGAGTGAGCAGGATATGCCACATTCCTCAACAAACTATCTGTTATCTGCAGAAGAAATGCAGGCCCTGAAATAATGCTGATAGGTGAAATCCCCAGGTTATCCTGAAGGAGGAATTTTGTGACCCTTTTCACAGACCAGCTCCCCAAATTCAGGGAGATAAGGATCCCATTAGAACCTGTCAGCATAAGCCAAAGTGACCTGGGGTTGTCATGATAGTGGAGACTTGAAGGTCTGATGTCATCCTCCTGTCAGTCAAAAGTCAAGAGGTAGACCTGGGAAGGACTCTCTGGAACTTTCTCTGGGATCCCCAATGAAACTGGAGTGCAGGAGAGACACAGTCTTCCTCCTGAGAGGACCCTGTCTCTCCCTTGACAGTATCCCATTTCCCTTTTCCTCTCCCTTTAATAAACTCATGCCTGTAACTCTGAGTGACATGTCTGAAATCTTTCCGACTTGATGGCTAGATTCGGGGTTTGAAGGGTTGGGGGGTCATCATGCTGCCTCAGTTTCCCAGGAGGTCCTAGCCCTGTATCCAAACTAGATATCCTTCTCAAACTTGATCTTTTTCACATGACCCAGAGCAGCCTACTATTTTCCCCCAACATCACCAGAAACATTGTTTCTCAAAGAAAAATGATCTTTCACTTTGCTTTAGTCTCAAACCCATCCCCTTAGTGTCATTTTGACCTCTTTCCAGATGGACTGAAAGCTGAAATGTCCATGCTCCTCAGAAGGAACCACATTCCCATCAGTCCTAGGCATGCGATTTCTCCCCGTGTCCCTAACAAAAGCTATTCATAAAAATGTCAGAATATATTGTTCAGTCTAGGTTTTTAAAAATTTTGTAGTCTAGTTTCACAAAATATCATCTGGTGATGATATGAAAATGGCCCTGATGGAATAAATATTAAAATATCTTATTAGTGAAAAATCGCTGAGTCAGGACTCAGGACAGGGCAGAAATTTAGAGAAGAAATACTGGAATATTTTTACCCTTAGACCAGTGGCCAATTCGAGAAAATGGACTGAGCAATGTTGTGACAGCATCGAGGGTAAAGGGAGAAAAGGCTGGATTTGGGGGATTTCATGTTTTGGATTGAGACCTAGAACAATGCACTGCTGGAATAAAGATGCCCCTGAAGCCATAACCCACACAAAGTACTGCATCCCATCTTTAAACCATCTGTGTGACACCAAATCTCAATTCCTGAAACTGGTTTAGGAAATCTCCGGTACAATCCATCCTCATTATTCGGGATTTTTGTATTTGCTTACTTGCCTGCTCACTAATACCTATTTGTCATTGGTCACCCTAAAATCAATACTTTCAGCACCTCTGTCATCCTTTGCAGACATTCAGAGTCACCCAACATGCATTTCCCCAACTGAAGTTGAAAAGGGTGAAGCTCTGCCTTCCCATTTGTTCTCATAAGAGTAAACATGTTCTTTTTGCAGTCTATTTAGTGCCATATTTTCTATATTTTTTGTCTTGTTGGGTGATTTTATTGCTTCAAAATGTTCCCCACGTGTAGTATTAAAGTGTTCCTGAGCACAGACAGGCTGTAATGAGCCTTAGGGAGAAAATGCCTGTGTTTGATAAGCTTCATTCAGGCATGACTTCTAGTGCTGTTGTCTGTGAGTTCAATGTTAATGAATCAACAGCACCATCCTTCAGAAAAAAAGAGGAAATTTGCCTATCTATACACGTAGCCACTCAAGAAAAATGTTCAAGTAACACTATGGTATGTAACAAAGGTATGGAGAAGGTGGAAAGATGGAAAAGTAGCTACATTGGTGGATTCATCATATAATGGCAAGTTGGAAAAACAAAAAACAAAGCCAGGTGTGGTGGTGCATGTCTGTAATCCCAGCGGCTCCAGAGGCTGAGGTGGGAGGATTGCAAGTTCAAAGTCAGCCTCAGCAATTTAGTGAGGCACTAAACAATTTAGCAAGACCCTATCTTAAGATTTTAAAACAGGGAGGGGGAGCTGGGGATGTAGCTCAATGCTTAAGCTCCCCTGAGTTCAATCCTCAGTACCAAAAAAAAAAAAAAAAAAAAAAAAACGAATGAAACATAGTAGACAGTGTTGTTGCCAATCTGAAAGCTAGAAAAAGTCATGCTCAGGTTACACAGGGTAAGAAAAAGGTCTAATTCTGCTCAGCTCGTACTGTTTCAAGTGCAGACAAGGCAGGTTCTGCAGATAAGAGGTTACAAGACCTTTTTAAAAATATATTTATTGAGGAATTATTCACATATAAAATTCACTCATTTAAAATGTGCAGCCCAATGGATTTTAGTTTGTTCAAAGTTGTGTAACCATCAATATCATCAATTTGACAATATCTTCATCATCCAAAATAGAAACTCCATAACCATTACTAGTCATCCCCATTTCTCTCCCCATATCTATTGTCACCCTGCTAATTGTTTCAGGAAGAAAGCTATATTGAAAAGGTGATTTTTAATACTGACAAAACTGTCTTGTTTTACAAGGATATTGTCAAAGAAAACTATGTAACACAAATAGCCTTTAAAGATTCTGGGTGGTTTTTTTTTCCAATGTAATGTTTGGCATATAATCAAAGATAATATACACTAGAGTTGAGTTCATAAAGAACTTGCAAAAAGAAATAGCGAATACAAAGGGAACAAAGGTATCTAAATACTGAATTATCAAACAAATATTTTTATATATTTTTATTGTTACATTATACATCTACATAATGTTGGGACTTTGTGGGGAGCCTCCCTGGATGAACAAACTTTTAGGTCCCGATGCCCTGGGGTCCTGAAAAATTCTTTCGATCAGCAGTAACTTATCACAAGGCATGGCTCCAGGATAGGCGTCACCTGGTGGGATTGAGTTACACTCACCTATTCCTTTGTAATCCTACCCCTTTGTGCTTTTGGGGATAGAATATTCCATGGAACAGCCTCCCTTAATAAAACCCCGGGTTTGAGACATGCTCTCTCTCCTTTCTTGCCTCCTTTTTGGGAGCCGGGTCAAAGCAGCCATCACAGAACCCAAAGAAAAAAAATTTCTCTGTCTCTGTGTGATTATTTCATGCCAGCCCAGTTCACCTGGAGTGACCCTGACCAGTGTAGTCTTGTGTTGTGACAGGACTCATTGTCACATATTCATACATGCACACATGTAATGAGATAATTTGGTCAATATCATTTACACTTTCTCTCCTCTCCTCCTTCCTCCAGTTCGTCTTCCCCTACTCTACTGAACTCTCTTCACTTTTCATTAGATTCCCACACATATCTTTCTTTTTCATTTTTATCTGTAGCTTCCACATATATGAGAAAATATATGACTATTGAGTTTCTGAGTTTGATTTATTTCACTTAACATAATGTTCTCAAGTTTTGTCCATTTTCCTGCAAATAACATGACTTCATTCTTCTTTATGATCTAATAAAACTTTATATATATATATCACATTTGCTCTAGACTGGTTCCATACTTTGGTTATTGTGAATTATCAAACACACTTTTACATAGTTATGCTTAAATTTGCAGAAAGTAGCATGCTTAAAGATATTTTTGAAGTGATTATGACAAACAATGGAAATATAAACAATTGGAATGATTCATTTGAAAAAGTGCCATATGGGAAATCTAGAAAAAAAATAGAATATGTGAAATTAAAAAGTCAGTGGATAAGCTTATAACATCTGCTTATTCATCTAGTCAGACATAGTAAAATTAGTGAAAACACTGAGAAGGTAAAAACATTAAAAACAAGAATAAAAACACAGGCTACCTTCAAAGGAGCAAAAGTAAAACTGACTTCTAACTTCTCAACCAAAACAGTGCCAGTCAAAAAACAATGGAATGAAATTTTTGAATATGTTGAAAAATTACTATTAACCAAGAAATATATAATAAATAAATATCTTAAAAATCTAGAAATCTGATGTACAGTATAAAGACCATAGTTTATTATACTGTACTGTACACTAGAAATTTGCTAAGGTAATACATTTTAGATTTTCTTAACACACACACACAAACACACACAGTTAATATGTGAAGTGATAGTATGTTAATTGACTTGGCTCTAGCAATCATTTCATTATGTATATTATTGTTCATCATGACTATAGTCAATAACAATGTACCATATGTGAAAAAAGACCGCCTGAAAAGTCTATATATTCTTTGACTTCAACTATCTGATATTCTGGAGAAAGCAAGATGATGCAGAAAGTAAAAAGATCTCTGATTGCCAAGGGCTGTAAGGAAGGGAAAGATGGATAAGTAGAGCACAGAAAATACTTAAGACATTGTACAATTGTATAATGGTGAGTACAAGTCATCATACATTTATCCAAAACCACTGACTGCATAACAACAAGAGTGAACTCTAAGGTATACTGGAGACTTTGCATAATAATGATGTGACAGTGTGGGTTCATCAATTGTAACAATTGTTCCACTCTGATGAACAACATTGATAATGGAGGAAGCTAGATGTCTGGGGGCAGGAGAGATATGGGGGACCTGTGCCTTCTGCTCAATTTTGCTATGAACAAAGCACTTTTAAAAAATCATGTTGTATAGCCTACATGTGTAAGATAAAAAAAATGTAAGTAAAGACATTATTGTTTTTTTGTTTTTTTTCAGAAATCAAGACAAAATGAAGACATTTCCAAATGAATAGAAACTAAGATTTTTTTTTTTTTTGGCAGATTCATGTTTACTCCTAGAGATGACAGGGCCACACTCCTGCTTCTGGCCACTCTATTCCTTCCCTCCTTATCCCTGGTATCCTTCCATGGTACAGCTGCTTGTGGTTTATGTTCCTTCTGGTAAACTCCTTGCTCACCTGTGGGAACTGAACATATTAGAGAACCATCAATAAACACACACTTTGCATACCATAATCTATACATCTGACTTGAGTTTTTATAGGATCTGGTATATGCTCTGTGCTCTGATCCTGCTATCCTTCATACCCCCAAACCCTTCTTTCCATACTGTTATTATGCCACCTAGCTATGGAGTCCTGGCCCTCCCCTCTGCTCTTCATCTTGTCAAGTCTCAAGAGTTCTTAGGTGGTTGTCAGTAAGAAAAAAATAATAATAACAGTAATTATGTAATATATAAATGTATAAATATATATACATATATATACAGTGTATGTTTAAGTTATGATTATTTATCAAGTTCATTGAAATCAAGGTGAATTGACATTTGTATGTGTTTTAGAATTATGTTTATAGCTTTGCTTGCATTGCATTTCAGAATCTGGTATATATTCCTATATTATTAATGAAATGAGATACTATATCAAAAGGAATTATTTTATAAAGCTCTCAATAAAATCTGATTGATGTCAGGTGAAAGCCTTTCTAATGAATTTTCCTTAAGCAAAGAATCTATGTTGTACCAACTTTGCTCAAAATCAATCAAGTTATCTAGAGCATAAAATATTATAAGCACAAACTAATATCTCATGAGAGAGGCAGTGAATAAAGATAATCTGCACATATAATCAATAAAAAAACACCCATGGCAGTATTTCTATAGTTTTAGGACTATTCAAAGTGAATTGTACCCTTATTCAGTATTTTTTTCAGGGGCTGAAGTAAAACTTTTATTAATTACAAGTTACCTTAAAGAAAATAACCTAAAAGTGAGTAATTTTCTTAAATAATATGAAATACAATTTTCTCAATTATTTAATTTTTAATTTTTAGTTAATATTGAAAATTACTAAAATATTCAATATATAAAATTAACAATACTCTGTCTTGCCATTCTAAATTTGGATTTTATATAACTGCATCCCACAAACTAAAATAGAATAAAATATAAAAATCATAGTGCATTGTAAGTGCATGTGTGTGTGTGTGTGTGTGAGAGAGAGAGAGAGAGAGAGAGAGAGAGAGAGAGAGAGAGAAAGAGAGAGAGATGGCGGGAGAGGGAGAGAAAGAGAAAGACAGACAAACAGACAGAAACAGAACCTTGCCCATGAGATGCAGTTGGTTTCTACCCAATACAGCCAATCAGAATTCTCCCTGACATTTTCCCAGAGCTCTAGGAAATATTCTCTTTCTCTATGATCTTAAACATTCAGAGTCTTGTGAGGCCACAGTCTCTTTGGTTGTATCCCAACCTCATGGAGGGTCTTTCTGAAAAATTTTGAAGCAAATACAGAAAGGCAGTTAGAGACTGAGAAATAATTTTATATGCATTGCTTATATCTATCAGGCCATACACCTTTTCTAAAATTTTTAATTTGTTCTTTTTAGATACACATGACAGTAGAGTGTATTTCATCACGTTATTCATACATGAAGTATAACTTCCCATTCTTATGGTTGTGCACAATGTGGAGTTACACTGGTCGTGCTATTGATCTCTGAACTTCTGTTGATAACAAAACAGCAGTTTAAACTAAGATTCCTTCTCAAAAAGCATTATGGCCTTTCTCTGAGTTTGCAATCATTCCTCTTCTTTCTATTTCAAAGTTTTAAGTAAATTTGACTGCAGCTGTCACCTTGTTGTGCTGAAAGATCATCCAAAAGTTTTAATTTATCCCACTCTGATACAAATATTCATCACTGATATTCTTTATGTAATTTACATTAGCAGTCAGGGTTAGCAATTTATCTTGATATTAGACTTTCCATTGCAAAGGGAGGAAGGAATCAGTCTTATATCTTTTATCTGATACACAACTTTTATCATGATTTCTCTATTCTCTAGTATTGAGGTTGGGCAACCAAAACAACAAAATGAACATTTCCATGGATTAGGAATAATTGGTAACTCCATTATTCAGCAATAGTATTCATTCATAGGAATGATGCATTATATTATCAGGACTTTAGTGCATCTCTCACATTTTCCTTTTAATACTCGATCAGTATTTTATATATCTTTAAATATCATTTGCCATCATAAAATGACAACTTTTTTTTAATTGCATGATTTAAAGAGAACATAGTACAGAATTGCTATTTTCAAAGACAAAAAGCTCAACTATTTACTAATTTTAAAATCTAATCATTTAGTTTTAAGTTCAAATTTCTGGAGTTAGAAGTCATGGATTTAAATAGCACTGTGAAAATATTTTTTACCAATTGAATATTTAAGGATGAAAATTATTTGATTGTTTATAAAAGCAAATATTATTCCTGTGGCAGAGTCAAACCACCTTAATTTTGTTCCAGGTATCCATGTGTCTAACTGAAAAATAAAACTGCACCTTCCCATGTAGCTGGACTATGAAACTTGAGACTAAATTTGAGCCAATTAGCTGTTTAGTAAAAAGGTTGTGTGCGTCTCCCTAAATAAGAATATAATCTTCCATTTATTCTTATTGTTTGCCTGTGATGTGAATAATATATGGAACTCCAGGAACCTTAAATAATTACCAGGTAAAGTTGAAAATAAACTAAATACTGAGATATAGAGAAGAAATACAGAAACTAGAATCCTGGAATCCATGGTAATCATCTGGACAACTTCTTTTTTTAAATTTTTTTTATTTGTCAATGCATCATTTATTTTATTTATTTATATGCGGTTCTGAGGATCAAACCCAGGGCCTCACACATACCAAGCAAGTGCTCTACCACTGAGCCACAATTCCAGCCCTGGACAATTTCTGAATTGCCAACTTTAGTTGTTTTTTTTTTTTTATGTGAGAAAGAAATAAGTTTCCATCTTGTTCAAACAAGTACTACCTACATGATATGTGTTTGTTGCAACTAAGCCTAATCCTTTATGCCAACTTTCTTTAACAGGAAATGTCTGTTGCTAATAATGCATACACCAATACTTATATGTGGTATTAACTAATATATGCTTCAAATCCTTATTCCTCATTCTCTTTTCCAATTTTCTTTTAGCCAAAACAGAGAAGAAGTAGAAAAACTAATCTGTGAATTGGGGCTCTAGAGAAAGCTTCACAAAGCAACAAGGATCATCTAAATGTAGGACAAATCCATGGATTACATTATGCCAACATGAATCATAAGTTCTCTTCAGCTTCTAGCTTCTGACAAAGATCCTCATGACAAAATTCTGTAACTGAGAGAATTCTTCTTTCCCAGTGTTAGAAACTAAAGTTATTCAGGTTCAGGTAGATGCTATTTGGTCTCCTGTCTTTTCATTATGTATCAGTTAACAGAGAGTAAGAGTGCCATAAAGTTTTGTTTCTCATGTGTCTTTTTCTTCCTCAGTGCAAGAATTTCTGAACCACTTTTTCCAACTTTTCCCATCTTCAATATAGTATTTCTTGCACTACCATCTAGTCCTCTTTCTGATTATAAATTGACTGCCATTCTGAAATATCAGTTGCTGTTTTTAAAATCACTTTTAAGAAATATAGCTCATAATGTAATGAAATACTTTCTGCAGACCACTAAAATGTAATATTACATCAAAATTTTGAAATGTGAATATGTAACATTTTTCCTAAAAGACTATTTAAAATACTAAAACTACTTATTTTAATTGAGGTAAAAAGATATTCTATTATCCCCCTTTCCACTTTACAAGTCAGTTTATTAAAGAGAAGTTTGCATTTTTATTAACATAAACTTTTAAAAAATATTTTTGGTTATAGATAAACATAATACCTTTATTTAATTTATTTATTTTTATGTGGTGCTGAGGATTGAAACAAGTACCTTATATGTTCTAGGCAAGCACTCTACCCCTGAGCTACAACCCCATCCCAACATAAACATTTTAAACCAAAAAAAGTTTGTGTGTTCTTAAGACTATTTAAGAAACAAGATAATCTCTTAGCTTGTTCTAGTTTTTGATGTGATTAAAGGTCAAAGTCAAGCATTGTAAACCCCTTGGTTCAGAACGACAGCTCTCAGATTTTGATGTGCACGCCCTCAGACATTTTGGAGGCATCTTTAAAGTAAAAAATGTTTTTATAAAATGCTAAGGCATTACTGATCTTCTTCATTGTTGGCACTGAAACTTTAATGGTGCAAAGGCAGTGGTGGATGAAAGTGCCAATTCCCCAGCCCAAATCAAGGTCCTAGTACCAAGCTGTACCCACAGGTCCTCAATGTCGTTACCACAACACTCAGTTAGAAAAAAAAAATCCAGTGTCACTTTAAACAGCCTTTGCTATATTCATTTCTTATTATTCTGTCTTTCATTATAAAGGTGCCAGCCAAAAACCAAGGACAGTGAGCTATGCCTATCCACGTCCGGTATTCCTACATTCACCATGTATAGTCATAATTTCTCATCACATCCTGCCACCACTTCCCAAAAACTCAAGGTGCATTCCCAACAACTACCAAGGACACTTGGAAGCTTCTTTGTGTGCATTAGTTTTTTAGACATTATATTTTTAAAAAATTGAATCAGTAGCTTCAGAACATTTATAAAAAAGAGAAAAAAACAATTATAAACACTGACCTGTTAGACAATACTAGATAAACAATAGATAAATACAATGAGGCAGGATTTTTAAATCCTGTATCAAAGTTTATTATTGTATTGTTTTAGAGTTGCTAGAAGCCCCCTACTCCCACTCATCTCCCTTTTCTGTTTTTTTTTTTGGCAGAGAATTATCTTATCCTTTACCTTGAAGATGATAATATAACCATTTTATCAGTATATCCTAAAAACATAGGTAGATTTTGAGATATTTATCTAATTATTATCATTTCTGTGGGCAAAATATAAATGTAGATCCTTTCCTCCTCGGTTCACATACCAACAAAATTTGAAAATAAACAATGCCAGAACATAAAAGCAAGAACAATTCTTGTCACTCCTTCATAATCTTTATAAGAAAAGAATGCTAGGGGGAAAATAAAGAAGTCTTGTCTGGTATGAATACAATTCCACAAACAAAGAACAAAACTTTCCTTTTAGTCGTCATTATCAGGAAAATAAAGACTCAAACAGTTAAACAGGAAACAAGACTCAAGCATTAGATGAACCATGGAATTCTGATCTGTACTGTCATTTTGGTATTCAGAAAAGAGACAGATTCCAAATAGCAGCTATTTATCATTTTAAGAATCTCAAATAACAAGTTGTGCATAAATAGGTGTTGCTATTACTGTACCCATGAAATCATGAGCTTTGATGTACCAACCTCAAGTATAATTAGTCTTTGAAAAAGTTGTTCCCACTCTGTATAGCAGTTCTATTATTAACTAGCCAATTTTTCAAATGTTTTATAAAAATTTATCTTTCTTTCCAACATCTTTCCAAAATTAACTAGTAATATTTCTTTGAATTTTAAGCACAGTTTTTTTTACAGTTCTCCTTATTTTTCTTATTTCTCCATTATGTTGAACCTCAAGTTTAAAATTCTCTGACTTCAGTCTGAGAGACTAAGTGCCAGACAGCTCTATAGCAAATAATGGTAAAGTTAAGGTTAGGAGGTCCTGTCAATATTTCTCAGCATCCAGGAATTCAGAGTGGTCAGTAATCGTAATTGTTGTAACTGGCACAAGAGATACCCTGTGTCACTCTGCATTTGCTTTTTAGGGCCACAAGATAAACCCTTTCAAGTAAAGGGCAGCAATCATAGCAGACAGTAAATGAAACTTGCAATGCCAACTTTGGACTGTTATATTTTCTTTTCAAATAGAAATAGTATATGAGAAGGCCAAGTAAGCTGAAGACTCATGTCTCTGGTTGGCCTTTTCAGGATAAATTTCTACATAGAACCAATCCCCCCTACCCCAATCTTTGGGGAGTTTAGGGCAAGAGCTAAACATAAACTCACAATGTACATCTAGATGTTTAAAGCTATAAATCAAGTCCATAAATTATTAAATAAAATGTGCTATTTAATCCTGCCTTACAGCTCCTTGTCTTCTCAGATCACCACTCAAGAATGTGTAGCAGTGAGGGAAAATCCAACCCCATGTGAAAGTTACTATTTCTTTGTACCTGAATTTGTCCCCCATGCTGCAGATTTTCATTCCACAGGTGTTTCTGTCCCAACCTGAACATCTAAGGTTTACCAACATCCCCCACCCACAACCAGCCACTCCTTAGACATCCCTTACACCAAGTAATTTATTCACCATTAGTGAAGTTCCTCCTTTGTACCAACCTTTCATTAATCTTGCTTGAGGTCCAGCTCAGGGAAAAGACTCATGCAGACACAGCAAGTAAGTTCAGCAGGGTTTGGTAAAGACATTTGGGGATCCCAAATACTCAAAATATGGTCTTGATGGGGAGATGATGTCTGGACTACAAAGCCCTGGCCCATTGGAACCACAGATCCTTTTGTCCCATGGAGAATGTGACAATAAGATAGTAGACAATGAGAGCAGAGCAAAGACTCTGTAGGTGTAAGGGTGGTATTATAGATTAAGATAGTTTTCTGTTATTGGGTGTTATTTTGGTTTTTTGTTTTCAGATAGATACTTACATGGGTAAGGTTCTTAGTTGTTGTGTGTCCTTTACACATGATCATAACTTTCAACCACTGAAGATTCAATAGCCCCTTTTCTGATCATGGAGTCTCTCAGATGAGAACAAGGAGTTTCCATTACCATGCAACTGCCCTCTCGAAGGTCTGCATACCTATTCAGAAGCTTGCACTATGCTTTTCCAAATCTGTTTCTTTTTGGACACAATGTGTCATATTGGAGAAAGTAGTCATTCTGGTTAGTTCCTAACCACTCTTCATCACTATGAATACAGATTAATTCAAAGGAACAAGTATTTGTTGAGCTGGATGGTAGACTATATATAGGAAGTTTCAAAAGTTGGAAAGAAAAACTATAGGGGAAAATCTGGAGTGAACTAGGCAAATGGAACTCTGACTCCTTGCACTGCAGGAAGAGGAAGAAAGGCAGTTTCTTAGGATTTCCTTGATTTAGCAGACTGTCTTGTAGCCTTCTCCACAAGTCATAAGGGTGTTAAATGAAATTAGCCAAACTCAGAAACTCAAAGGTCAAATGATTTCTCTCGTATACAGAAGCTAGACTAAAATAAAGGAAAGGGAGAGAAAAGGATAATATAACATAAAGAACCAAACAAATGAAAATTAATAGATGGGTGAAAGGAAGACTAATAGAGGAAGGAGAAGGGGGTAGGAGACGATGGGAGAGAAAAGGGCGAGGGAACAGTGGGGATCATAAACAGAAATCAATTTTCATGAATGTGTGAATTTGTTGGGATAAACACAATTACTAAGTATAAGCATAAAACTCTAATTAAAACAATTTAAAAGAAAACTAAGGATGGAGCCACCATATGACCAGCTATCCCACTCCTTGGTATTTTTCTCAAAAAAATCTAAAAAATGCATAGTGCAGTGAATACAACCACCTTAATGTTAATAGCAGCAAAATTCACAATAGCTAAATTATGGAATCAACCCAGATACTTGTCAATACATGAATAAATCAAGATATTGTATGATTTTGGCAGGATGCACCCAACTACTGTGTATAACTATAAAGCTCTAATTGTTTTTTTAAAGGAAAAAAATAATCATATGAGCAAATTTCCCTAATAAATCCTCTCTTGCTTTCTCTTTGGATGGATGGATAAATAGGTAGATAGACAGATAGATAGATAAATAGATGGATGGATGTAAATATAGACAGATGTGTGTGTGTGCATGTGTACATATATATGTACATAGATATTTCATATCATATACATATATAAATGTACACACACACGCACACGCACAAACACACACATACATTCCTACTTAAAATAATAAGAGCCAATTTCCCTAATAAATTTCTTCCCCTCCATCTATATCTATTTATCATATATATGTATCTTATTGCTTCTGTCCCTCTGAAGATCCCTGACTAATACAGTTGCTGTACCATGTGTCAGGCACTTGATTCAATTTCAGCTTTTACTCCTCACATCAGTCTTGTAATGTGGGTCACATCCGCTAACTGACTGTTCTGAGATTACAAAGCAGGTGACAGAGCTGGGATTCAAAGTTCTTGACACTACACCAAACTTTATATACTTATGTAATATGCAACATATGTAACATCCACTAACTACCTGATTTTTGACCAGTGGTATTTCTTTAGGTATATTTTTTTGGCTTAGATGAAAGCAAGCAAATGAACAGACTAATTACTTCACATAACTATCCCTCCTTAAAAAATAAATCACTTAAAGTACCATTTAAATAACAGTGAATGTTTCTTATATAAATCCATATGTAAAGAAAAAAAGGGAAGAATTAATTGTGGAAAGAATTTACTGTATTTATCTTATTAATATGAAATAGTAAACATTCTTAGAGTGTAGGTATGATAATAATATAATAAAGTTATATGACTGGCTTTTTTTAAATTTCCAAATGAATATTAGTCTTTCTCAAAATTTTTGGAAAAAGGATAGAATACAAATGCATAATTAACTGTGAGTGATGTTGTCAGCCCACGATACACAATTCTATTAAGCTTCCATTGTTCATGCTTTTTTAGTCCCCTTTTAGAGTTACTTTCAAAGTCTATGGCACATTCTTTCAAATGAACATGATGATGGCAAGTGCTCATCCTTTGGCAGTCTCCTATTTTAGAAACAAGAAAAAAGTCATATGTTTCCAAATCTAGTAAGCATTGGGAGTCTATGGAGTTATATTTAGAAGTCCATTCTTCACAATCAAAGAAAACTTGAGATTTAAGAAAATTGTAAGTCTTGGACAGAATGTCAGTCCACACCTGACAGGCTGACAGGTCTAGATTTTCGATTTCTAAGGGTTTTTTTTTTCCTTTCCTTCCTTCTTCCCCCCCCACCCCCCCACCCACATTGAGGGGGTGGTATTGTCAAGTACTGAGCATGTGTATTAGCAGTACGTTCTTTCCATTGTCTTCTCTACCAGTAGTAAACACAATTCAAACTGCATAGATATTTCATATCATATCATGATGTCTTTTGTCAGGATTGTGGGTTAGCACACAGATATCATTTCCATTCACAATAGTAAACTCTAAAAGAATCCAGATGAATACTCTGGAAATAGTTTATGAGTTTCTCAATTTACATTTCCTGAATTCATTCTGATAAAAACAATACAATTATCTGGCAATATTTTCCAAATTTTACATCACCTATTCATCATAATTAGTAATAGATTATACTATATGTTAGATCCCTGATACATAAACAGAAGCAATCAGTGTGAATGGTCCTAATGAATATAGAACTTTATTTTCATCAAAAAATAATGAGAACATCTTGCCTCTGGGTTCTGTATGGAAAATTCTGGAATTTCAGTATTGGATTTTTTGTTGATGTGAAGATGAAACATCTTCATTTTTTTAAGAGTGAATTATCATATTATGGATTCTCAGCTCAAGTAAAATGCTCAGCCTTTCTGTGAGTGGTTTATGTTACAATAGCTCTAGAATATATTCTTTTCATTTAATAGCATCAACCAATGGACTATGATATTAAAAATCAAGGTAGATTCCACAGAGATTGGGGAAAAAATAAAATATTTAATTAAAATGATATAAATTAATGTAAATTTAAGAGCAAAATTTTAAAGTAGTTTTTCTTCTTTTAATATACTTGTACCTGATGAACATATTTTTCCTGCTTGATATTTCTTTAATTCAAATGCTTTTGCCCAACTAGGGCAAAAGAACACACAGAGGGGGGAAAAGTCACCAAATTGTTGTTATTCTATGTCAGAAAAATGACCATTATAAATGGATTCTGTAGGGGGAATATCTGTCATATTGATTAGGTAGCATGGCTTCAGCTGGTATCCTGTTTCAGGACTCCTGGCACCAGTTTCCAATAAATATAATGAAAGCTACATTTATTCATCATGTGCCAGAATATATTCAAAATTTAATACAGCGGGCTCTGAGGATGGAATCACTTTTCCCATTTTACAGATAAAGAAATTAATGAACAGAGTGGTTAGGTGACAGAAAAAAATTTTCATAAGGAAGATAATCTGTCAAACACAAAAATAAACTATGCTTGTAATAGACAAGACAGAAACACTGAAGACAAATTTCCCTCCAAGATAAACCTGGCCTCATACCCTTGCCCATCTGAAAATCCGCAGTGGAGGAAAACAACATACTATTTCCACACAAACAAACTTCAGCTTACACTGGGAAAATATAAATCCATATGTTATAGAGAACTGTAATTTGCATGTTCAAATGCACATTAAGGAAGTATATTGTTTAGAGGTTAAAAGAATAAACTACAGGGGCTGGGGATGTGGCTCAAGGGGTAATGCACTCTACTGGCATGTGTGGGGCACTGGGTTCATTCCTCAGCATCACATAAAAATAAAATAAAGATGTTGTGCCCACCGAAAAACTGAAAAATAAATATTAAAAAAATTCTCTCTCTCTCTCTCTTCCCTCTCTCTCTCTCTTTAAAAAAAAGAATAAACTACAAAAGTAGAATTTTAATTAGAATTCTGGGGAAACAATCATTTCTACTGGCAGGAATTAAATAACTGTTTTGTTGAAAACAATGAAGGAAGAGCTCCTTTCTTTTTAATTAACTGAACTCGAAAACAAATTTTGTGGACCTTAATCATGCTTATTTATTGGAAGTATTGTTAAATGGCTTTAATTGATTCTATGTAATTCATTACATTATAACATTTAACAATTACTAAGTTCTTAATATTAAGAATTCTCCATTTATCATGGTTAAAAATGAGATTAAAGCTACCCTGACAAGTTTTAAAATGAATCTAAGTATTCAGTATGAAGTGATAGGCTGTATTATGAAACTGTTTAAAGAAATATTATGCTGCACTTTATAGTTCTGCTATTATTAGTGTTTAAATTTTCTTAAGAACTGGTTAAACCAGAACAAAAATATTCCCTCAAAAGCCAGATGTAAATGCAACAAAATGAAATGTCTATAATCAACTTACTGATATTAGTTCTTGATGCCCTAGGATATCAATGGGACTCACAAGGTCTTTGTAGGTCTCCGATCTTCAAAAGGAGATATTAATGGTGATACCATAGTCAGACATTTTCTTTAGACTCAGTATATGAAAGAGATTCTTCCTCTCAGAAGATTCCTTCTCAAACTTCTCAACGATTTCATGATTCCATCAAGCAACAGCTTAAATCCTTTTTCCAGTCCCAATTCCCTCATAAATATTTCTTAATACCTAAAGTTTTTAAAGCAGCCCTTTGAATATTTGCAGGAAATTATCATTTTCAGTCTCTATTAATTATTTAGTCTCTACAAATTATCTATACAGTATACAGATAAAGGAAAATGATAGCATTATTTTATTCTGCAATGTACTAACAGTACTTAATGCACTTTGACTTGGAGCCGTATACACGATTTGTTGTTGTTGATGTTTAGAAAATATGGAGCATATACTGTGAAAATCAATCAGAATGACACAGAACCTAGAAACCAGTTATATAGGGAATAATTGAGGGTGGGAGAAATAGGAAATGAAAGCCAGAAGAAGAAAACATTTGGGATATTCATTGGGGGAAAAGGGAAGAATGAGGTGGAAATTACAGATATATATTTGGAGTCAATTGAAAAAAAGAACAAGAGTTGTTAAAATGAAATGTGATGTGGTAGGAGGAAGAGCATATTTCATTGCTGGAGGTGTTCAAGGAAAAATGAGATAAGCCTCTGTCTAGAAAACTCAGAATAATTTTGTCTTGATGACTTTTTTTCAGCTGTAAAGTCTCCAATGCTTTCATCCTCTCTGAAAT
The DNA here is from genome assembly GCF_052094955.1 of Ictidomys tridecemlineatus. NCBI lineage: Eukaryota > Metazoa > Chordata > Mammalia > Rodentia > Sciuridae > Ictidomys > Ictidomys tridecemlineatus. The sequence goes on from NW_027521401.1 coordinate 422,085, forward strand.
TAGTAAGCCCAGCCCTCTTCTGCACACAAGACTGGCCATGGATTTTATTTACAACAGTGAAGAAGATAAATCTTCTCCAAACTTAATCATGAAACATGTTGCTATAACTCCATAAATGCGTTAAAAAAAGTAGTTTTTAATGTACATAATGTTCTCATACTCATTAATTCTTCAATAAAATGTTATTAACACCTTAAACAATGGCCATCTTCTGACATATGGCCTTAATATAGCTCATGTGTTAAAAGTCCAGAGTATATATGGAAGGAAAAGGCTAATTTGAGGAAGACCCAGTCTTCTATGCCACTACACCACAACACTGGCGACAAGTGTGATGATTCACAGCCCTGCCCTTGGCACTGAGTACACAAAGCTTCTCATTCATCTGTCAACCAGCATTCCTGGATGAGCTTCTGTTTCTTTATCTATAAAATATGGATAATATCACAGCCTATCTTATAATATTATTGTTAACTTAAATACAATAATACACAAAAAGCACCCACCACACTAACAATCATTCAATAAATGTTAGCTGCCATTGCTGCTACTGCTACGGCTATTGTTAAGGGAATTTTTTTTTTTGTATTTTACAAAATCTCCAAAAATTTCATCTAAGAGTTCCTTGATTTTCCTGTGTTCACCTGAGTAGCAGTTCTCATAAATTAGAAAAATATATTCGCTTCATCTTTATTTTCAATTTTATGGTAAAATTTTGTCTATGGCAACTGTTTGGGACCATTTTTTCTTGCTATAACAAGATATCTTAGACTTGAAATGAGGCTAATTGTTCTGGAGGTCCAAGGGCAGGGAACAGGCATCTTCTTGGCTTCTGGGGAGGATCTTGGGGCAGCTCAGCTCCTGGAAGATAGCAGAAGAGCAAGCAGCATTATGCTGAAGAGAGGCAAATGTGGGTGAGAGGAAGGGAAGAAAGGAGCTGACCCACTTCCTAACGGGAACTAGCTATTCTCACAGGATATGACATTAAGCCTTTTATGAGGGTGTAACCTCCATGACCTAATTACCTCTTAAATGGCCCCCTGCCTTCTCCATCCTGTTACATTGAAGACAAAGCCTCAAGATGGATTTTAGAGAGGACAACTTACATTCACCACAGCAGTGATAATGACACAATTTTTCAATAAGAAAAACTTTCAAAACTGATATTATGGAAAGATGGACTTGATAATATCATAATAACTTTTAAGTGGGACCTTATGTTTAGTATCCATGTGCAACCTAAAAGTTATGTTTACCTCCAACACACTCTGTTACATAGTATTTAGTGTTTGTCAAAATATAATTGCCACATGACATTAATATCAATAAAACTACAAATAAAACTAAGGTTGTATTTTACTCAATTATTTTATTAGATTAAAAATATCTAGGTTTTCTGCACAGAAATGAGATTACCCAATTTCTAAAATAATATTCAAAGCCCTATGTTTACATTAATGAATTCATGTTCAGAAGTGAAATAGAAAAAATTTAAACATGATTCTCTCTGATTTTAGCGTAAATATTTTTCAGAGAACTATGAAATTTGTCAGAATTTGAATGTATTAGAAATTAATAAATGATCATCACATATAGTATGTAAAATTATATATAAGATATATAAACATAGAATAATCATTTATATTAAATACATAATGTTAAGTGGTACCTGTCAGCACACCAAACATTCCCATGACCCAAAAGAAACCTCTGTTAATAATTTTGTATCTGTACTTTCCACCCTCCATTTTTCACTTCTAATCACGGTATAACAGGGCTGGGGTTGTGGCTCAAGTGGTAGCAAGCTCTCCTGGCATGCGTGCGGCCCGGGTACGATCCTCAGCACCACATAAAAACAAAGATGTTGTGTCCGCCAAGAACTAAACAATAAATATTAAAAAATTCTCTCTCTCTCTCTCTCTCTCTCTCTCTCTCTCTCTCTCTCTCTCACACTCTCACTCTCTCTTTAAAAAAAATCATGGTATAACATATAAAGAATTTTCTTCGGCTTGATTTCCACACTCTCTAGAAAGGCTTGTTTTAAGAAGCTACCTGTAGCAATTATTCCCCCAAATTAATTGTGTTTTATAAGCAAAAGTTTCCTTCCATAAAGAATAGAGAAAGTATTTCATTCCACTAGGTGGTAACATTTCTTTCCTACAAATCAATTAGTTAGCCAGTCCTTATAAAATCATTATGGAGATATGGCAAATCACATCATGGTTCATTGTAGGCGTTAAAATGTAAGCAATAAGGAGGAGAAAAAGAACAAAGAGGAGAAGAAAAAGATGTAAAAGGAGCCAAAGATTTATTCTACTGTACAAAATAAAACAAAAGGAAAATTCAAAGATAACTCAAAGCTAATAATTTCTGACTTTGTATTTATTAGTTCATTTATTCTTATTGTTATATGACTATTTTGTATAAAAATAGCTTTAAAAATTCTAAGCCTGTGATTTAAACCAAGAAAATCTAAACTGACTGCTTACATTTTATGTCATTAGTGTTGAATTTCAATTCAGTAACTGTATTTTCCCATTCAGTGATTCGTGAACCAATATATAAGAAATACTCATGGAAGACAAAAGAAAAAATAGTGAAAAAAGATCAACCAAAATATGTGTAAATCACTAAAACCAATTTCAAATACTAAAAATTCTTTCAAATTGTCCAAGAAAAAGAGAAAGAAATTGAGAGGTAAGCATCATTACTTTCAAACAATGTAACAAATGTTACAAAGAAAATTAAAACTTATTCTTGTAAGTCTCAGGAAGATGGTCTTGGGTTCAAAAGATCTGGCAACACAGAGACCACAAGGCCCTAGAAAGTGACAGCAGAGCACAGAGGTAAGAGTGCTGACCTTGAAAATGAAAATGCCTGGGTCAAACTGCAGCTCTAACACTTTGTAATTGTGTCAAATCAAGCAAAACATCAGCTTCTCTGATCCTTTCTTCCTTTTTCTATAAATGAAAACAATTGTACTTGCCCCATAGGATTGTGATAATAAAGGAAAAATGCTTAGCTGAGTACTAATCCATACCAATTATTAGCTAATAAAGTTATTAAAACTAAGATCTCTTAAGCAAAATAGGTATTTCACTTGCATATTCAAAAAAAAAGCAAGAAATGATTCTTGCTTCAAACGAGTTTTGCTCTGAGGATTTCAAAGGAATCTGTCAATAAAGCAATTTTTCCTCTAGAGAAAAATTTCTTCCAGCACAAAAATGCCTAGTTTCAGCTCTGCATTTTATTAACACACTGGGAGAAATTTAAAGTAATCTGGAAACACAGTTCTTAAAATGGTATTCTTCTGACATTATTTCAGCAGTATTGCTCAACACTCAAGTAAACACACCCATTTAGAACCTAGTCTACCACAAAGAGCAAATGAGGAGGGAAGAATAGTTTTACCATGCTGTCAGTCTAAGTCAATCATAGTCATAGGAGACTATGTCAGTAGTACTTGAAAAGTGTCATGGGTATATCATTTTAGAGTCCTATTTGTCAGAATTAGAAATTAAGTGGCTCCTCCATAAAACCTGAGAATAAAGTAATGTACTCTCTTCACAGTTGGGAATGTAGAATAGGGGAATAGAAGGTAGTTTGTTCATAAAGCACAAAGTTAAGAACTTGGCAAACTATTTTATTAATAAATAAATGCCTCAAATGAATGTGGTGATTTTTGTTTTTTTAAAAAGATATTTCTTAGCTCAATGACTTGATCTTCTAGCTACCTTTGGATTCTTTCAAAAAGTTAACCTTACAAGATTTAGCCCATTGTAACTATATTTCATTAAATACATGACAATCTTATAAGCCATGTATTATAATTTTTAATTTAGTCACAGCAAAATGACACAGCAAATGAAGTGATTCATTCAGAGACATGCAGGCCTAGCAGCACAAGGGAAAGAACTCAGCATGCTATGCTTGAACACTGAGGACCCCTTTCTTTACTTCTAACTTCTGACATTGTAAGCTCTCTGAGCTTCAGTTTCTTCTTCCTTTTTTTAATATTTATTTTTTAGTTGTAGATGGACACACCATCTTCATTTCAGTTTTATGTGGTGCTGAGGATCAAACCCAGTGCTTCATATGTGCTAGGCAAGCATGCTACCACTCAGCCACAATCCCAGCCCCTCAGTTTCATCCTCAGTTTCTTCTTTGTCAAATGAGCATAACAACATCTATTTCAAAATAACTGTGAGAATATGCAAATGCATGTGAAGAGCCTTGCATTTCATAGGCTGTCTTTCTTCATCAGATCTCCAAAGACATCTCAAAGAGATTTCGATGCTTAGAACACATGTTAAACTTATAGATTGTATACTGCCACGGGTATCTTCCCAGTAGTCATGCTAAAAGAAACCTCCTATTTTTAAACAGATGCAGATTGAAATAACTGAATTTTTAATAGCATGGACTCTCCCTGTCAGGAAATTAGATTGCCCATTTGGGCTTCAGATCAGTTAGGATTCAGCAGATGCCCATTGGGTAGTGGTATTCTAAACAAGAAATAAAGCCATAAGGCAAAGCTTGGTAGGCAATGGGCCAGATATTCAGAAAGGACTCCAGTCCACTAGTTCAGAAAGAATACTGGAAAAACAGTTTGGGCTAGTGTTCATTCAGGAGCAAAGGGAAGAAGAGAACTTATTCCATTTTTTCCAAAATAGTCTCAAGATCTTTAATCCTAAAGATCTGAGGCAAATTCACATGGATGCACTCTAGAATCTCCTCCCTTTATCAATGAAATTAATGCCACCAAATCTTTAAACTTCTTCCTTAGATGAAAAATTTTCTTACAGCCCTATTAATGCTTCAACTATTTAGTCACCTAGAAGTCCCTAAGTTGGGACTTTGCTCTTTTTATCCAGCAAAAGTTAATGCTTTTGCTATAATATCTCTGGCACCCCAGGAGCAATTGTCCAGTTTACTCCTTTTTTAATTTAAAAAAATTATATGATTTACTTAAGATATGGACATATAATCCCTTTTTTACCTTCTAAAAATTCACTCCTCCATCCCACCATCTGCTAGTTGCTTTTCTTTCCCTGAAACTGTTGATAATAAATTATAAATCATGAATTAGATACATCTCAGCTGCTTTTCCCTAGCAACTTCTTTGCAATGACTCCCTGTAGGAGCTTGGCAAAAAGATTGCTTTAGAAATGATTCCAAGTAAAAATTTAGTAGTCACCAAGTAATAGAATCCAAATCTTGAAACTGGTCATTTTTCAGATTAAAACTGAGGTTGTGAAGATGTGAGACTAGAGACTCCTATCTGTTTAGTGAAAGAAACTAGATCCAGGACCAACACCTAGGTCTTCTGATTTCTGGTAAATTTTTGCATTATAACATTTGCTGTTCTTTTTAAAATGCAGTTTTAATATTTTTAATAGGAAGGATTACATAGAAATTTTGGGGAAATTATGTTGATTCTGTCAGCTAGGTAAAGGTGAGACAAAATGAAAATCAGCTAGACACAGGATCCATAAAGGTCAGTGAAGGATGAGGGGGAGGATGGATGACTTGAAGCAATTCATTAATTCATAAAGCTACATCCTTAATAAACCCCCCACAGAGAATATGTGTGAGTCACCTAATATCTCCAACCGACAGATCACAAATTTCTCTGTAAACAGGGGAAACGATTATTCCACTCTTACCTGCAAATATTAATTGCACAATAATGACATTTACATAATGAGACAATGGAACAAAAAAAGTCAGTTGAAAATGTGATTAGTTGGGAGCAATAGTCCTCACAATTATAGTTCTATACTCCTCATGGAAACTTGCTCACATATTGCCAGAGAATAATCACTAGAGATTTACTGAGCTGGGTTCTATTCAATGGGAGTTATGGAAAACATAAGATGATCATTGGGAATCATGAGGCTTCTGTTCTTATTTAGGTTACAAAGTTAAACACATATGTATAATAATTTAAGAAACACATAAGCACTCTAATTCTAAAGAATGGGTTGAATTATCAAGTACCCAAATCATCCAATAGTTGAAATTATATTATTCTGTGTTAGCAAGATTGCAGTCATTGTTAGTATTGTGTAGTTACTGTATTAAACTGGATTCTCTAGAAAACAAAACCAATAAGATTTAGTGTATTTGAGAGAAATATTTTAAGTAATTGGGAACCGGCTCGTGCCATAGTGGGTTCTGACAAGTCTGAAAATTAGAATAGGATGGCAGACTGGCCTTGCAGTAATAGCAATTCAGGCTGTGTAGACTTGGGTTCAAATTCAGCCCAAGGGGAGTTGTTTCTATGTTGCAGTCTTGAGAATTCCTTCTTCAGAAAACTTTCTCATCTTTACTCTTAAGGCCTTATGAGTACTACTTGGATTAGATCCACCCACTTTATAGAGTGTAATCTGCAATCCCAAAAGAACCAAAGGCCAAATGTTTTCTCTGATATGTGGTTGCTAATTCACAATAAGGGGTGGGGGAGAATAGAGGTAGTTTAGATTAGACAGAGGGAAGTGAAGGGAGAAAAGGGAGTGTGAAGGACAGTGGAATGAATTGTACATTATTACCCTATATGCATATGTGATTTTATGACCTGTGTAACTCTACATCATGTACAAGCAGAAGAATGAGAAATTATACTCCATTAATGCATTCTACTGTCATGTATAACTAATTTTTAAAAATTAAGTTAGAACATGATTACACCTGAACCAATGTTAATTTTTATTTTCTTTCAAAATTATTATTTACTTTTAGATTGAATTTTCATTCTATAATAATAGAAGCAATATAAAGCTGTCTTTCTTAAAACAAAAATAAATAAATGAAATTTTAAAAAAACATCAGAGTAGCATTTATATTAGTGTCTAACTGAACAAGTGGACACCATAGGTTAGCCAAATTTTTTTTTAATTTTTATTATTAGTTGTTCAAAACATTACATAGTTCTTGACATATCATATTTCATACATTTGATTCAAGTAGGTTATGAACTCCCATTTTTACCCCGTATACAGATTGCAGAATCACATTGGTTATGCGTCCACTGTTTTACATATTGCCATACTAGCGTCTGTTGTATTCTGCTGCCTTTCCTATCCTCTACTATCCCCGCTTCCTTCTCCTCCCCTCCCATCTTCTCTCTCTACCCTATCTACTGTAATTCATTTATCCCCCTTGTTTTTTTCCCCTTTCCCCTCCCTTCCTCTTATGTGTAATTTTGTATAACAATGAGGGTCTCCTTCCATTTCCATGCAATTTCCCTTCTCTCTCCCTTTCCCTCCCACCTCTCGTCCCTGTTTAATGTTACTCTTCATCTCATGCTCTTTCTCCCTGCTCTGTTCTTAGTTGTTCTCCTTATATCAAAGAAGACATTTGGCATTTGTTTTTTAGGAATTGGTTAGCCAAATTTATACAAATTCAAGCCTCAAAGAAATAAGTACTTGTAGGAAACTCACACTCATCATTGTATTTTCCAAAATATATGGCATATGAAAATCATGGCCCTGAAGTTCTTTGTCATTTGGTTTAGTCAGCTTTTTCATTGCTTTAACCAAAAGACCTAACAAGAACAATTAGAGGAGGAAACTTTTATTTGGGGGCTCATGGTTTTAGAGGTCTCAGTTCATAAAAGTCTGGCTCCCTTCCTCAGGGCTCGACATGAAGCAGAACATCATGGTGGAAGAAAGCAGCTCAAGACATGACAACAGGGAGTGGAAAGAAAATTACTCCATTTGCCAGATACAAAATATATATATATCCCAAAGTCATACCTCCAGGGACCCACACCTCACCAGCCACACCCTGCCTGCCTTCAATTAACCACTCAGTTATTCACTCTCAGGGCATTAATTTATTGATTGTGTTAAGGCTCTCATAACCCAGTCATTCACCTCTAAACTTTCTTGCATTGTCTCACACATGAGTTTTGGGGGACACCTCATGTTTTAACTATAACCGCATTCTTTCCAAGGATGGGTTGTAAGGAGACCTTTCTCTCCTTGTGTCAGAGCTTCTCACAGCATGGTGGCCAGATTCAAAGAGAGTTCCCAAGAGAGACTTCTGGAAATCGTTCCCGGAGAAAACTTTAGGATTTTTCATGACCTACGCTCAGATGCCTCATGATGATGTCACCCTGTTGATTAATGCATTTACACACATTCCTTCTCTCAAGAAAGGAGGCATAGATCCTACATCTGTCTTGGAAAAGTGTCTAAGATTTTGGAGTCCAGGTTTTTAAACCAGCACAATTAATTAAAATTTAATTAAATTGCTATTATATCTCAGGCTCTGTGCCGAACTCCTAGGTTTCATTTAATATTCTAACTTCTCTGAAATTTGGTAATTTTTTATAAGTAAACTGAGACTGAGAAATGTTAAAACTCTCTAAATCCACACAGCAAGAAAAGTGGCAAAGGCAATATTTTAACCTTAGTGTTCTAAATCCCACACATTTTGCATAACACAACCCAGACTTCTATTGAAAAAGAGAGAATAAAGAAAAATAAAATCAAAGTTAATGATGATTTTTTTTTAAATTGTACCCTGAAGTGAATAATTTTATTTAGGTCTTCCTGTTTTTCATTCATTCTTCTGATAATAAGCCAAACTGATGTTAACTCATACAATGCCCTTAAGCAACTGAGAAAATGTTTCCCATCTAAGCAGATGCAGTCCCCATGGATCATGCCAGTGGAGTTCAGGCTGAATTTCAGCCCTCAGTCACCATCTGAGGGGAGGTGGGGGACCTCTCAGGAGGGAATATTCTGAAAACTCTTCGTTGACTTTGCCCCACACTATCCTCATTCCTCGTTCTTAACTGGGGGCCCTAATTTCTCTAAACTCCCTAATTTCCCTAATTTCCCTAAATTCCAGCTGGAACGTGTGAAACAGATCTGCCCAATGAGACTCGATTTCGGGGTTCTTGTTGAAATCGTTTTGAAAAGGCAATTATTTTCTCTGTACTCTTCATGAGGGATAATATAAACCAAAAGCAGCTGGGGACTCCAGTACAAAGCTTGAACCACCACCCCACAGAGGAAAGCAGAACAAAGAGAGACTGGATCCTCAGATCCCTCATTTTCTGAGCCAGGCCTCTCCCTAGGCCCTTTAGATCCTTGAATAAGAACCACCCTAACTTTCATCTTAATATTGATGTTAAATTGATGACACTTGCAATCAAAAATGTTCTAATTAATGCATCTTCATGATTATAACTTCACTCTCCTTATCTGTAAACAACTGGAAAATCTTGAAAAGCCTCTCTAGATATCTATATCTATCTCTCTCTGAGAGAGAGAAAGGGGTGGGGGAGAGGGAGAGGGGGAGAGAGAGAGAGAGAGAGAGAGAGAGAGAGAGAGAGAGAGAGAGAGAGAGAGAGAGAGAGAGAGATTTATTTCTGGACCTCAGTTTCCTCATTTTTCTCAACTGTAATGTAAGATGGAAGGGTCCATAGGACCTTGCAAAGCTAAAATCTATGACGCTGTGATTTTCAATGGATAAGATCAGAAAATGTCTTAATGACATTCCTATTTGTTACCAAACAACTCCAGAGCACTGCCACTTGGTGACTGTGCACTTTTGCCTTCTAGTCAGCAACTAGAAGAATGCCATTCCAAAAGCTTCTAAAGTAATGGTTCAGGTCTCAAATACATGAAGTTAAAATGAATAAATATTTGAACAAATATTTATTTGACCTAGACCTCCTCTGAACACACCATCAGTACAAAGAGCTCTGTTTGAAACAGTCTCTATCAACTTGGAATTTTAACCTCATGAGGACATCACACAGTTCATGAGACATGGTAACAGAGGAAAATGATAAAGGTAAGTGATCAGAAGCCTACAAATGCATGAAAGATTTGAATCCGTTAAAGGAAATCCATCAACGTGGATTAATAAAATATATGATTAAATAGGGTCACTCTAGATGGAGAGAGAGGCATGAGCAAACAGGGATAATTGGTAACTATATTGTGTGTCAATCTGACATTGCTGATGTCTTGTGGATTAGCATCTTGTTAAAATTTAGAATAATTTTTATGGGGACACTTGACAGCAATTAATCAGAAATGGATACATAGACTGAAGATAAACATCCTGGGCCCTCCTATTAGACAATAGGAAATTGGAATGTCTATCAACAAGGTTGCCTCTGCACGGATTCATGATCAATAGCATAAAAGCAGAAACCAAGAAAACAAAGGAAGGGATGATGTGCAGTACAAATGACCTTTCACCCCTGAACCCATAGTGTCAGGGCTTCTTTGCTGGTCATTCCATGGAAGCTGCTCTTGCAAGATCACTTGCAACTTTCTAATTATTAAACAGAATATTTGCTTTGTAAGCTTCCCTCTCTGTAAGTAATTTATGTCATTTATCACAGTTGTCTATTCCTCCCTGGAAATGTTTTGCTTTCCTAATTCTTTGCATCCTTGGCCTAAAATCACACCCAAGTCTGTCTTCCCTAAGTATTAACAAGCTTCACTTTCACTTTACAATCTCTCCAGAGTAATTTTTTCTCCAACTATTCTCCTTCTCTTCTCCTTCATCCAGGACACATAAAATTCAATAATTCTAAAACTAATTTTATTATTTATCTTAAACCTCATTTCTCCTACTATATAAATTCCCTATTCAGCACCATAACTTATTTAATACCCAAGTGAAAAACTTCATAATCATCTTCAATTCACCAACCTTACCATCCTCCAACATTAAATCATCACTAAATTCTTTTAGACTAATTTGCCTTATATCTCTCATATTATCCCCTATACTCACTGGAACTACTGGGTCCATTCCTCTTCATTTTTCAGTTGGATTGACAGAGGCAAGAGTCTGCAGCAAAAATGAAGTGCTCACTCTCAAGCAAGGAGATACAATCTCACAGTGGTAAAGATGAGACGAAAAAGAAGAGAAGGAGGAGAGTTTGAAACAATGTGCTCTCTGACCCATTTAGCTAGTCTTTGTCAACAAACTGCAAGGAAGCATATCACATCTCTTCAGCAGCAGTATGCTTGCTTGCTCAGGTAATGAATGCACACCACTTGCTAAGATTGTTTTCAAATGGGAGGGAAATGTCACATTTTTATTGTGCATAAGCTAGAAGATACGGAAGAATACCCTGTGGACTAGTTTCTGGCCCTGGACTTTTCTCACTTGTTCCTCCTACTATCCTGCTTTATCTGGATTTGGACACCAAGGACCCATTTATACCCATTAGGACTCTGGGCCCTGCACCTTCATGTCTCGATGTCAGTGAGTTGGAGCAGTGGGTCTTAGTACTCCTGAAAGTTGTCCAAAGATGGCTCACAACAGTTTAATTATCCACATAAATAACTGTAAACCATGAAATATTATTCCACTAACATCAAAGTGAAAGTATCCCAGCTCATCTTTCCAAAATTGTCTGCAGCCATTCCAGTACTACCCAAATCAGAAGTGTGACAGAGGTAAGTCAGAATGAAAAGAGATACCTGTCTTAGCCAATCGTGGTTTAAAAATCTTACCTTTGCAAATTTTACAAAATTACAGAGCCTTCTAGACACATTGTTAAGGTCTTTCCTCCATTCATGCAACTTAGTGACCCTGGACTTGCATAAGCTCATCCACATATCTGTCCCAGTGAGCTAGGTTTGCACCCAATACCTGGAGCAAAGCTGTCCTGCATACACATACAGAACTTAGAGTCTGGCCATATTAAGAAACTCCTCATTATTTCATGAATATACACATGCAGCTGCCTGTTTGGAAAGCTCTCTTTTCTCCTTGCTTATAACTATCCAGTTTATTTTTTCATCTTTAAGGAGCATTCCCTGACCACCTCTAAACAAAGTTCACTGCTTTGTGCCTTTAAAGTATCTAGAGGCTACCATTAATATTTCATTTATTGGTTCAATCATCAAAATGTACTGAGAATCTCCGGTATGCCAGATACAGTGTTGGGCTACAGCAGTAAACAGAACAAAGTCTGTAACATCGTGGAGTTTGCATTCTAGTAGGTGCAGGTAGACAATAATCAAACACAGAAGAAAATGTGTAGAGTGTAATTTCTTTCAAATGAGACACAATGTTTTGGGGAAGAACTGGCTATTTTACAACTGTCCAGTGGAAAAGAAATCAAAGAAAGTGAAGTTTTAAATTATTTGATATCTGAGTGAAGAGCTTTCCAAGAAGCAGGAAAGCCTTGAGACCTTAATGAATATGTTGCTGGTAGGTTTGGGGTTTGTTAGGTAGTGGTTAGTAATGAGCAGTGAAATATGAACCAGTAACATAGCAGAACCACAGGGTTTCTTTGAATTTCCTTTATGAACAATCAAGTAACTTGATTGTTACTAGAACAACAACTGGTATACTAACCCTGAGAATACACACACATAAAAACAAATGGAACAATTTTTTTTTAAATACAGCAAGAAGAAAAGATCAATAGGTCTAGCTAACTCCTGACAGGGTCTACTAGGGTCATTATAAAGTTAGAAATTATGGCTTCTCAATGTATATTAGAAGGAAATTTTCTTCATCAGTTCAGGTGCACTAAGATGAAGTCACCTGGTCACTGACTTCAGAACCCATATTAACATAGAACTGACTTGCAGATGAAGTCTCCTGAATGAGATGGTCACCAATACAGTTCTGGAGTAGACTGGCCCAATACGAAGGAGGAGATAAAACTCTGATTGGAGACTGCAGAAGGTGGAACCCAGTTCTCCTGGTGAACATCAAACAGTAATAAATTTGGAAAAAAAAAACAAAACTTTTTTTCCTTTGTCATTCTCTGCTCAGATATGACCCACTCTTGAGAGAGAGTATGTTCTTCACATGAGCCTCGCTTTAGTTTCACTCATAATAAAATTCTCTTGCTTGGCTTTTCATGTCTGACTTTAAATTTTTTGTTGTTGTTGTTGGGACACAAGAACCAATGTTTGGAGCTTCAGCTCTCCACTCCCCTGTGACAGTTTCAAGGAACAACAAAAGAGCCCATGATGTTGTAGAACAATGAAGAGACAAGAAGTACCATATGAAATCAGGGAGACAACCAGAGGGCTCCTGAATCACTGCAGACCTTTCGAAGCCCTTGACTCTTTCCCTGAGTGAGTTGGAAGCCACAGACAAGCTGTGACCAGAGGTTGAAGTGAATTGACTCACTATTTAAAAGCATTACTCTCTTGAGAATAAGCTAAGTTTACAAGAGCAAAAATTATAGGTTATTAATATTTGAGTTAAGGGTGGTGAGGGAATATTATTTTAAAGCCAGCAGTAGTCTCTTGGGGAGAAAATGTTTGTTCAGAAAAATAATGTCCTCAGGATGTGGTCAGAATGGATTAAGAAAGACAGAGAGCTGCATTATTCTTCATAATGGAGTTGGAGAAAGGTTGAGCCCTGGGGACTATGCAAGGAGGAGATTAATGAATATAGAGCCTTGGAGAGAGCAGCACACCCTCAAGGCAGGAAAGTAGGAGATTCAAGAACAAAGAGAGAAATTCCCTAGTGGGCAGAGGACCTCTTATGAAAAAAATATGAAATATCCAATTTTATGTCATCTAACACACTATCCCATAATATCAAAAAATCCTTCCAAATTTTCAAGAAATCAAAAATCTAATACACACACATGCTTCATCTGTGTACTACTGTGAGCGAATGAAGGAAAAAGGACTGCATCATGGAAAATTGGCATGAGTGAAGGAAGAAATGAGGAACAGAGAATAAGATATGAGTACAGCCAACAAGGCAGGGGAAGTGTGCAGGCTAGTAAAGATCAGAGAAAGAGTTGCATAAGAAAGATATTAGGTAACTCCTCGTGGTGTGAAGGAGCCCAAGACACTATTTACATAATTAAGGAAGAGTGACCAGAGACTAACAAAATCCAGTGTAACCATTGGATTACCTTTGTATTCACAATGCATAATAATAAAGGGCTCTTGTGTGAGTTCCCATGTTTTACTTTTCAAGCTAATGTTTACATTGAGCTTACTGTGTTCTGAATCTTATGTTAAGTGCTTTATAAGAATTCTATGAACTAGATACCATTAATACCCCACATTAAGTATCAAACACCAAATCTTGAGTAAAGCACTTGATCAAATATGAACAATCAGAATGGGACAGAGGCAGAATTTGAATCCAGGCTGCAACTTCTAGAGCCAATGCTCTTAAGATGCCTTTGTATACCTCTGTCACAGAGGTCACCATCCATCACCACATTTCTGCTTACAAACCTGGCATTAATTCAGAACATGGAAGAACAATGTGTTTGTGTGTGTGTGTGTGGGGGGTCCTGATAGATACTAGAATGTCTAATTGGAGTACAGTCAAATCCTGGCCAAAGAAATTAAAAAAAAATAAATTGTATACATTAGAGGATATCTTAATATTATAAAACAGAAGAAAAACAGAGGAATTGGCTTCAGAGCACAGAATTTAAAACAATAAAAAAGTCACTTGAAATTTAAAGATGTACAATGAGACCCACGTTCTGTATAATTACCATGCATTAATTTAAAAAAAACTGTTGAGATTTTTAAAAAAGAAATTTTAAAATATATATTTTCTAAACATTGGTTTGAAACACCATCTTTAATATAGTTGTTTTACCAATCTTAATTGGACACTGATATTCAAGTTAGAGCAGCATGAAGACAAGGGAATTGAGATTGTACAATTCATGGAACAAAGAATTTTAATCAACATGTCTTGGCTGAGGGCATGTGTGTGTGTGTGAGTGTGTGTGGTTTTTTTATAACATCTTCCAAGATAAGTACAGAATGACTCCTCAGCCATCTTGGACTTACAGGAGACTCACAATCACTGCGTATATGATTAGATAATCAGGGAAAGGACAAATTGTCAAGGAGAGATTAAGAAAGGAGAGTCCTGAGATGCTGATAAGACTTAAGCCTACATTGACTTACTTTTTATTTTTCTTAACTGGTACTGGAAAAAGCCACAGCTTATAAGTTTGAAGAAATGAACTTTTTTTGCCCTTGAAATAGTCTTTTTGAGAAAAAAAAAATGAAAGAGTAGCTCAAGCTGTATAATATAATTGACTTGCTAAGAACATGGGGGAAAAAAGTCTTTGGAAATTAGTGTATGCTCAGTATCAGGTATTTCTGTGACTGTTTGCCAGGGTTGGCAGGTTTCTTCTTGAAGGCAGAGCTATTTAAGTATCCTTTGTCTCATTACAAACTCATGCAACAAAAGTACGGAATTGTCAGACACAAAGGAGAAATTATTTATTTTCATCAAAAAAATTGTTTTTTGGGCCAGCATGGTAGCACATGTCTATAATCCCAGTGACTTGGGAGGCTGAGATGGGAGGATTACAGGTTCAAAGCCAGCCTCAGCAATTTATTGAGACCCTTTCTCAAAAGCAAAAATAAAATAGGTTGGGGATGTAGTTCATTGGTAAAGTGCCCCTGGGTTCAATCCCTAATACTAAAAATGATAATAATAATAATAATAATAATAATAATAATAATAATAATAATAATACATTAGGCCCATACTAAGAGGTTACTATTGCCTTAGGACTTGGAATAAAAAATTAGAAAGATATAATTCCTGCCCTCTAGTCACAGTGTAGAGGAGACTCAAGCATGGGAGCCCTCAGAACAGATATTCAGCTGGCATGCACCGCAAGACCATCCCACTCTTTTACAACTGAGTTCCTCCTACTTGGCTAGTATCTACACCAAACTGGTTGTTAAATATTTTTAACTATCACCCTTGTAAGCAATTACAATGTTATGTGATATGTCTTACATTAAAGGAAAATATATAGTGTCAAAAAAATACAGAAAGGACATTCACTACATCTTAAATTGAAATGGAAATAATAAATAGCCTTATCTGCCCTGTGATAGGGGCTGGGATTGTGGTTCAGTGGGTAGAGCACTCGCCTAGCACATGCGAGGCCCTGGGTTTGATCCTCAGCACCACATAAAAATAAATAAATAAAATAAAGGTATTATAAGTAAATAAAATAAATATTTTTTTAAAAAGATCTCTTATAAATTATTGGAACTAAACTCCTCACTACAGAAGAAGAGATGGAACCACAGAACGTCTCAGTGGCTTTCCAAAATTCCCCACTTAGGTATGATTAGAGGGAGGTGGATGAGAATCCAGGTCTTCTAATTTATTGTCTCAAAACTCTTAGAACCACTATCCCACAACTCCTCAGTAATGCACACTGTTGTCCCTGCCTAATTCCTGACTGTTTTCATGCTCACTGAACTGCCCTCATGCCTTCCCCATTTCTCACCTAATGATTCTAATAACTTCACTAAAACATCAGCAAAGACTAGAGAGAAAACCTGGGCTTGAGTTAGCAAGCATTGGTTACATTATTTACTGATTCATGACCTTGGGGAAAAAATTATGTCTCTTGGTCTCAATTTCTTCATTCAGAAAATGGAAAAAGCATGACTGTGCGTTTATGAGATTTAAAATAAACCATGAGACTGCTTTCAGTTCCTCCCTACTTTAGTCACTTCGCAAAGTGATCTCTCTCAGATCTGACCAAAGGTAGTCCCTCTGCCAAAATCACTTTGATGGTTCTTAAGGCCCAAAGGCAAAAACCTAAACCTCTAAACATGGTACACAAAGTTCTTCACAACCTTGACCCAAACTTCTTTGCAATTTATCTCCAATCACTCCTCACAATATTCTGTGTCCTACTTACCCTAAACTTCCTATTGCAGCCCCCAAATATGGCATGCGTCCTACTACTCTGGGTTTTTTTGTGTGTGGTGGGGGGGAGTTGTGTGTGTGTGTGTGTGTTTTTGAGGGGAGATATTGGGGATTGAACTCAGGGACATTCGACCACTGAACCATATTCCCAACCTTATTTTGTATTTTATTTAGGGACAGGGTCTCACTGAGTTACTTAGCACCTCGCTTTTGCTAAGGCTGGATTTGAACTCACAATCCTCCTGGCTCAGCTCCCAAGCCACTGGAATTATAGGCATGTGCCACAGCACCTGGCCTGTTCTTCCGTTTTGATGGTACATTTCCACTTCCCAGCATATACTCCTCCCTCTACACCCACCTCTCACTCACAAATTTGTCTATCTCCCTAATTCATCCTTAAAATTTTTGCTTTAATGTTTGACATTTTTTTGCAACCAGAAAGGATTCAGGTACTACTTTTATAATTAAAAGGCTAAATATTCTGGGGGAAAATGTATGTCCACGTTTAAATGTTACCTCTTCTGTTAAAATTTCCAGATACTTTGCTCGTTTAATTATAATTTTGTGTTAATTTTATAGTTTTTACCTTTCTCTGTTATTAATAATATAATAGACTTATGTGTCTGCCTCTACTGAGTCACTGAGGCAGACAGCATGTTTTATATGTCCCTTATCACTCAACTCAAGAACTAGACCCACAAATAATATGCCAAAAGTACCTCTGAAAAACTAAACAACATGGAGTCAGGATTGTATCCCACAATCTTGAGCAACCCAGACTGTAGCATGCTTTAGAGATTTTCTCTTTCAGGGAAGGATATAGAGTCCAATGTCGGAGCACCCAGTTTAGATTCCCCTACAGTAACTCAACAGTAATCCTCCTGCTCTAAAAACTGTTGTGAGCCACATTATCCGACACATTATAGAAAATCACTAGACCAGGCTTGCCCCAGGAACTGTTTTCTCGATTCCTCTGACTTTGTAACACCCGATGTGCTTTTTAAAAGGCAAAGTCTGGGGTGTTTGATTAATTTCAACCAGGCAGCATGAGTACTCTTTGGGTAGGTAGTACCTGTGAAAAACAGCATGAAAACTGATGGCTTGGTGCTGCTCAGGGTAGATAAAAAGATGTGAATAGCATACTGTTCACTGATCATTTTTAAGAGTATAATTATAAATATGACACAAATATTAATGAAGATTTCTTAGAGTTATTATTTGACTCATTAATTCTTGAAAAAAATAAGTAAGAGATTACAACCTGTTTGAAGGATAATCCAAAGACCTTGTCTCTGTGTATTTGAGTCTAATGTATGTTAAAATAATAAATACACTGAAAACATGGAAAATGGGTAGATAGAAATTGAACTGTCAACTGTATCATCTTGAGAAACAAATTCCTTTGCTGGAAAAGAATCATCGCATCAATACCAGAATTCTACTACTTACAAAGTTATAAAACAACTTGAGATCTACAATAAATAACCTGGAAGTAAAGTGCGTGTTAGACAATGCCCAGTTTTCTGTTGATGACATCAGATGATCTTTGTTGTTCATTTCTAAGTCTTTCACTATTTTTTCCTGTAATGTCATTCTAATGAATTGACATTTTGAAGCACTAATGTGGTTTCCACAAAAATATTACTTCTATCAATTTAGCAGTGTGTCTGTTCTCTGGGCATCCTACTAAATATTCTGACTGTTATTCAACATTGCCTTATAACAACATGATTTAAAAAGTAGAACTGTGTTTCCTAAATTGATTGTCCATTAGATTTAACAAGGGTTTTTCTTAATATCCAAATTTTTTCAGTCATCTTTCAGGAAATTCTCATTTATGGAATGAGAAAGGAAGTGTAAGTATTTTCTTAATAAGTACCCTATATGTACCTATAAGTACCCTATAAGTACCCTATATGCTTCTTTTGGTTAGGCAAGTAGGAAAATACTGAATTAAAGCAAGGTTGAAAATATACAACTAAATATATTTTTAAGTATTCTTAAATTAATTAAACAATGCTTGAATAAACTTTTACTTAACCTAGAAGGCTTATTAAGTCTTTTGTTTTTAGAAGAGTGTCTAAATTTGTGGCTACTTACTGTCTATACTAGTTATACCCTAGTAAATATTTATATAATAATAATATTTATATAATAAATATTTACTAGGTTATAACCATTAATTGCATCTGAAAAAAAAACTCTCTTTTAATTTTTCAAAGGTCTGATTCTCTCCACATATTTTTTTCACCATAGAGTGATAGAGCATTCTTGAGCTAACAAAATTAATTTTAAAATGTGACAAAGTGATCAGAAAGCAATAAACTGAGGTAAGTCACAAAAAAATAACAAATAACTGATCCAACAGAACCTAAAATCTGAGTTAGTGTGGGAAAGAGGCACAGATAGGGTCGTGAGTCAGAGTGAGAACTGAGTCCCAAGGGCAAATCCAAGATCAATTTTTCAGGAGTGTAAAAAGAGGAAAAGATAATGTTTAAGGAAACAAATACAGTAAGTACAGACAAATTTCTAGTACCACATTTTTCAGAGAGAAAGATTTTTTATTCTTATAACAGATTGAATCTCAGCCGGTACACATCATTACATTGAGATATTTCTGTAGTAATTGGTAAGTGGTCATTTTCTGAGCCGTTTATGTTCCTCTTAGCCAACTCAGGATCCAGAAACTAAAGAGATAATATCCTATATAGCAGAGGACCCCCAAAGTCCACACCAGTCCTATGTCCTGTGACAACTGTGATGGCTTTAAGCCCGCATCCTACTGGCACTTAAATACTGTCTGTTTTAGTCAACTTTTCATCACTGTGGCCAAAATACCCAATAAGAAAAATTTAGAGGAGGAGAAGTTCATTTTGGCTCACAGCTTTAGAGGTTCAGTCCATTGATGGCTAACACCATATGTTTGGCCCCTAGGTGAGAACATCATGGCAGAAGGGCATGGTGGAAGAAAGCAACTCAGGACAGAGCAACCAGGAAGAAGAAAGAGTGTTTTGCTCACTACAGACAAAATATAAACAGCAAAGTCACATCCTCAGTGTCTACACTGCCTTCAACCACACCCTATCTGCCTATAGTTTAATCCATGAATCCATGAGTGGATTAATCCATTTATTAGGCTATACCTCTCAAAATCTAATCATTTTGTCTCTGAAAATTCTTGAATTGTCTCACACATGAACTTTTGGGGGACACCTCATATCTAAACCATAATGCTGTCTATTACTCTTGCTAATAGAGATGCCTCCACTAATCTTTCATGATTCTGTGAACCAGATTCCTGATGCTACCAGAAGGAAACTAATTTTCTCCTGGAAAAATGCATAGTTGTCTTATTATTTTAGCATTGGAATTCAATATCTTATGAACCTGAAAGAATCCCCAATGAAGTTTCAAGTACTCTCCCCACATGATGAGGACCTTCTTTGCAGTTTCTCAGCTTGGGCAGACTGTTTCAACCAACTACTTCAATAGTTCATCCTGCAAATTTCAGCCTCGGAGAAGCCATCCTTGACCCCATCTGTTAGACATCCTGTTATATGTTCCAATTGTGCCTTGCATCTTTGCACAGAACTCTGCACATTTGAAACTTCTTAAGTTAATATTTATAATTATTTGTTTACTTTTTGCCAGCAAATTTCACGTGGACAGAGACATGTTTGTTTTGCTTATTACTATAGCTCCACCACTGCACTTGGTATATTCTCAATAAATATTTGCTGACAACAAATAACACTTAGAAAAGTTACAAATTTTTAATTTATTCCTTAAAGGCTATTCATAGTTTTAGTTATTTTCTCGTAACTAATATACATAACTTTTCTTTTCTATAAAAGAAAAGTTATGTATATTAAATTTCAAATTTCTGAACTAAATGAGATTTTTCTGAATATGTATGCTTTCATAGAGCCATCTAGTGTCTATTTTGTTCAGTGAGATAAAAATGAAATAAGGCCAAGAAACACACAATATACCCAACCATAAGCAATACATAATTTCCACCTGACAGTAGCAATTTATATCAGCTGATCACTTCAATGTCTTTCCTAAGCTACCTCTCCCTTCATTATATAGACACTGAATTAGTCTTTCTAGACTGCTGATAACTAAAACTATGAGAGATCTCTAACTAATGTGATACAATAAACAATGTGTTGCTACTTCTTTCCTCTGGAAATCCCACTAAAATGACAGTAAAGGAAGAGCATAATCGTGACATGTAAGGATTAAGAAAAACAAGGTAGGAAGCAATGGCAGATAAGAGAGGTAAGAACATCTTAGGACTTAGAAAGGAGAAGGATGAGTGGCAGCTAACATCACCATGAGAAAAATCTGAAAGCAAAAGATGCTGTGGAGGAAGCTAACAAGAAGGTGAACCCCAAAACATCTCAAAAATAGAAAACCACCAGTTCTAAAGTTATAGCACTTCTCAAGTAGAATCTTCTCTAGTGAGTGTAAATTGAGGAAAACATGAAATCTTGCTATCTAAGATACAAGATATCCAACAAAGAAAAGGGGTAAAGGGAATTCCCAGATTGATGTTAAAAAGAAATCTCAGGATTCTCTCAGTGGAATATAGAGCCATCCAGTATAAATTGGTGCAGGAAGATAGGGAACTCTAAGGAATATCTAAAAAGGAAGACAAAGAAACAAACAAAATTACTACTTGAATATATGGGTAAGAGATTGCAGTTCTACCAGAATATTCAGGGATGTATTAGTCATAGGTGCATGGAAAAACAGAAAATTTTAAAAAATGAGAAAAATATAAATATAGTAAGTTATTCAGATGAGAATATTGAAATATTTAATAACATAAAAATTAAGTATTGATTTCATCAATTATAACTCCCTTGGGAAGATGGAGGGAAGAAAACTAGTGGAGGTGACAGACACATGTAAAAGAGCTAAATAAATAGTTAACTATTTAAGTATCAAAACTGAAAACATAAAAACTAACTTTAAAATTACATCATTTAGAAATATGGAGACAAACTTTGAATAAAACAGAAAGTGGCTTCCTCTGAAAGAATTAAGAGTATGACTGCCAACAGAAATTTTATATTATACCTTGACTTATAAATTATATGCGTGTAAAGCTTTTAAGTGAAAATATATATATCTTGGTTGGGTTTCAAGATGGCGAAGTAGAGAAGGTCACACTCCTGGCTTCTTTGTGGCATGAAACCAAGAAAGCAAGCAGGTAGTTTCTTAGCAAGGTGGATGGAAAAAGGAGGGGAGGGGTGCTTTACTGAAATTTAATACTGAACACTCAAAGCAGATTGGAGATTCAGAAGTTTGGCTATAATAAAATAAGAAAGAAATTCCATCCCAAGGCACCAGTGAGAATTATCCCTCTGTGAGCACAGTGAAGGGATAAGGGCATTAAAAGAAACTGCACTTTTAGAAGGCCTGAGCCATGTCTGGGTAAGGAGAGTATAGAAATCGAAGACACTGCCCAACTAAACTGAAAGGTGTGCTGCACAATAGCCTTGTACAGGGAAAAAAAATGCATCTCTCTTGGCAGCAAGCTAAGTACAGAGGAAGGTAGCATTTTGCAGCCACAGTGGCAGCTGGGGGAGCTGATTCCTGGCAAACCTGAGTCTGGCCTGAAATACAGGCTCATCTGACTCTCACTGCACAACATAGAGTGTGCCTAAGTGACCAGGAGAAAATCAGACGTGGAGAAAGGTTTATCCAGAGGACAAATGGTCGTGGAAACCCATTTAGCTCTTCCCTTCCCCTCCAATCTGGCTGCTTGCAGGATCAACTAGGAGAGATGCAACTAGTCAGGAATTCGAAAAGGCAGGGAAAGGGAGATTGAGTTTGGAGACTGAAACTGAGACCAGGAAATGTGTTTTCCACAGGTGACAGAGTAGACTAAGAAATGGTTCCTCAACCACAAGAACAGAACCTGGGGAGATCCCTGGGGTGCAGTCTTCCAGTGAGGTCTGGCTGGGTCCTGGAGGTACACTGATTTAAAATCTCAGACCAGGCAAAAGAAAGAAATTAAAGGAATCTGAATAGGAAAAGAAGAGCTCAAACTATCCCTCTTTGTCAATAACATGATTCTATATTTAGAAGATCCAAAAAATTCTACCAGAAATCATAAACAAATTAAACAAAGTAGCAGGATATAAAATTAACACCTGTAAATCAATTACATTCCTGTACACCAATGACAAGTCAACTGAAAAAGAAATCTGGAAAACTATTCCATTCACAATTGCCTCCAAAAATAAAATAAAATAAAATACTTGGGAATCAATCTCAGAAAAGAGGCGAAAGACCTCTTCAATGAAAGCTACAGAATACTGAAGAAAGAAATTGAAGAAGACCTTAGAAGATGGAAAGATCTTTTATATTCTTGGATAGACAGAATTAATATTATCAAAATGGCCATACTACCAAAAGCAATATACAGATTCAATGCAATTCCTATTAAAATCCAAATAACATTCTTTATTGAAATAGAAAAATCAGTCACAAAATACATTTGGGAAAATAAAATACCGAGGGCTGAGTTTATGACTTAGTGGTAGAGAACTTGCCTAGAATGTGTGAGGAATTGGGTTTGATTCTCAGCACCACATATAAACAAATAAAGAACATAAATGTCCATCAACAATTAAAAATATGTGTTTGTGTCTAAAAAGAACATCAAAACTGTCACTATAATTAAAAGAGAGAGAGAGTAATTAAAGAGAGAGAGAGAGAGAGAGAGAGAGAGAGAGAGAGAGAGAGAGAGAGAGAGACCCAGAATAGCCAAAGCAATCCTGAGCAAGAAGAGTGAAACAGGAGGCATCACAATACCAGACTTTAAACTATACTACAAAGCTAGTGTAACAAAAATGGCATGGTATTGGCTCCAAAACAGACATGAAGACCAATGGTACAGAATAGAAGACACAGAGACAAACCCACATAAATACGGTTATCTCATATTAGAAAAAGGCACCATAAACATACTTTGGAGAAAAGATAGCCTCTTCAAAAAAATAGTGCTAAGAAAACTGGAAATCCATATGTAGCAAAATGAAATTAAACCCCTATCTTTAACCCTGCACAAAATTCAACTCAACGTGGATCAAGGACCTAGGCATTAGACCAGAGACTCTGTACCTACTAGAAGAAAGTGTAAGCCCAAATATCCATCATGTTGTCTTTGGAAACAAATTCCTCAAAAAGACTCCTGAAGCACAAGAAGTAAAATCAACAATCGGTAAATGGGATAGTTTCAAACTAAAATCTGACAGCAAAGGAAACAATCAATATATGAACAGAGAGCCTACAGAATGGGAGAAAATCTTTGCCACCTGCACCTCAGATACAGCATTAATCTCCAGGATATATAAAGAACTCAAAAAACTTAGCACAAGAAATACAAATAACTCAATCAATAAATGGGCAAAGAAATTGAATAGACACTTCACAGAATAGACACTTCACAGAAGAAATATGACTGGTTCAACATCTCTAGCAATTAGAGAAATGCAAATCAAAACTACTCTAATATTTCATCTCACTCTAGTCAGAATGGCAATATCAAGAAAACAAGAAACACTAAATGTTGGGGAGGACTGCAAAATTGGTGAAACCACTATTGAAAGCAGTATGGAGATTCCTCATAAAACTTGGAATAGGAGCACCATTTGACCCAGTTATCCCACTCCTAGGTTTATACTCATAGGACTTAAAATCAGTGTACTACAGTGATGCAGCCTCATCAATGTTTACAACAGCTTAAGTCACAATAAACTATGGAACCAACCTAGGTGCCTTTCAACAGATGAATGGATTAAGAAAAAGTGGTAAATATACACAATGAAATATTACTCAACCTTAATAAAGAATGAAATTATGGCATTTGCCAGTAAATGGATGGAACTGGAGACTATCACACTAAGTGAAATAAGCCAATCCCCCCAAACCAAAGAGTGAATGTTCTCTCTGATATGTGGATGCTCACTCACAATAGGTGGGAATGAGAGAGGAGGCAAAAGGGGAGTTTCACCAGATTCCACAGGGCAGAATAGGGGAAGAGAGATGGTATAGGAATGGGAAAGACAGTAGAATAAATCAGATGTAATTTTTCTATGTTTATATATGAATACATGACCAGTGTAAACTCCATATCATGTACAAACACAAGAATGGAAAGTTATACTCCATGTATGTAGAATATATCAAAATACATTCTATTGTTATGTATAACTAAAAATAAATTAAATATACACATACATATATATATATATATATATATATATAAAATATTTGTTTTTAAAAATTTTTTTAGGTGTAGTTGGACACATTATCTATTTATTTTTATGTGGTACTGAGGATTAAACCCAAGTCTCATCTCTCTCTCTCTCTCTCTCTCTCTCTCTCTCTCTCTCTCTCTCTCTCTCTCTTTCCATTGTACTTTCACACTGAGGTGTGGTGAAAGAACACATTTTCGGGTTCTGTCTAAAAGGGATCAGTGCTGACAGCCTCTCTTTGACCTCATTTAAAATTTTTATCACATAATATTGAAAAAATAACTTTTCAATGTGTCAATCAATGAGATATGCACAAAAGACACATCACTGCTTTTGTAAAAATTCTCTCTTGTTGGGAGTGCTAAAGACAACTTGCAGTAAAAGAAAATCTCTAAAGATTGTGATAAAAAATGAAATGGAGAGGGGAAATTGGCCACTTCCCTTATCTACAGTCTTTCAGAGAGGGTCTAAACAGAATGACCTTTGTTGTAAAGTAAACAGTGTACTCATAAAACACCTGAAGAACTCTACCTGTGCAGTGGGCACACATCCTATCCTGTGTATTCTGCCTGGCTCGTGATTGTGGTGTGGCCTTCCGTTGTATTCCAGCTGGCTGTGACAAAGGAGTAAGAGATAAAATATCCAAAATCTCTTTCTTTGGGATAGGTAAACAGTATGATTGGGGCATTTGCAGCCCTGAGGTTGAATATTCCCCCTCACAATGGGTTCTTGGATATAAACAGCCATTTTTTTTTCTTTCTGGGGGGCATATTTATAACATCTGGCATCACAAAGCACATTCCTGAGAGCACCAGACATCATCCTTGTCCAATTCCCTACAAGACTTTTTACCAGCAACTCTTTTTCATAATTGGGGCAAAAGAATGGCATTTTTAAAATAATTATTTTAATATTCATTTATTTATTTCTATGCAATGCTAAGGATCCAACCCAGTGCTTCACACATGCTAGGCAAGTGCTCTGTCACGGATCTATAGCCACAACCCCAAAGTCTGGCATCTTATGATAGCCTCTTAGAACCCCTCTAAATAGCTTCTCATACTATAATGGGAGCAGTACTTCAAAGAGGGCTGCTTGTCAGGCATGATCAGTCATCTACCAGGATATTTCTTTTAGCCTACACATTCTGCTTTTGTGTATACTTTTATGATAGCTACCTTCTTTGTAAGCCTTAAAGCACTGAAAAGTTCTTAAATGGGTTGACTGTTTTTCATTAGAATGTCTACAGAGTTTAAAGAATATACTCTCATTTCTCAACATTACAAAATCATGGACTACTTCAAACTCATTCCTGCTATCAAAGTATAAATTAACTATCATCACTGGCTAATTGGCAAGCTCTGATGAGTTTTATGACTATAATAAAAATCATCCATGTTGATTATACCTCTGATAAGAGTTCATATTGTAGACAACAATCAGTTGAACACATCACTTGTATCCCTCAAAGTCTTGAGACTCCCCAACCTAATTATTGGGTTGCCTATTGGCATAACTTGAAAAAATATTTGCATTTTCCACCAGATGAAAAGCTTGAAGATGATATATTTTCCAAAGCCAGACTGTGATAGGGAAATTAAGACAAGCATGAGTCATTTTCATACAATTATTAGCAAATTGAAAGGCAAAGTGTGTTTGAAGGATGTCATTCTAAAGAGAGATCTTTTGAACTTCTCAGGTCCCAGGACTGAGTGGAAGAAAAGACTTCAAGGGTCTTTGCCTAACCTTGTCTCTACGAATTTCCTCTACTGCAAATAATGACAAGTATAAATGAGGAAACAGTATTGTTACTAACAGACAATTTTCCAACAAGCAAAAACTTTTGAATCTAATCATATAATCAAAAGATTCTTGGGCTGGGGATGTGGCTCAAGTGGTAGGGCGCTCACCTGGCATGCGTGCGGCCCGGGTTCGATCCTCAGCACCACATACAAACAAAGATGTTGTGCCTGCCAAATAAAAAATAAATATTAAAAATTCTCTTTAAAAAAAAGATTCTTAAAAGGCATCTAACTTCCTAAAAGAAAAAAATAAAGGTAGCACTCAAGAGCTCAGCAGAAAGCATATCATAAGTCAGGCCTTAGAAAAACTTACCCACTATTGGTTTCCCCAGCAGGAGATACCTCCCAAGAAATAGCCAAAGTACATTCCTCAAGTATCAGAGATACCACCAAAGAGAAGACTCAAGGAATCTTAGTACAGCACATTGGTTTTGAATTAAGGGTCCTGGGATGCGGCAATAAGGGATCCTGAAATAAATCTTTGTAGAATTTTCATATTGTTGAAATCTCAAAAATATAACTAAAGCTTTATCAAGCATAGTTATATTTATTAAAATCTACTACAGTGAGGTAGGTTTTCACTTTAATATTTTGAGAAATCAAGTATACTAAAAAAAATGTATTACATTTTGAAGATCTTCAATTTGCTAACTTCTGCGCTCTCTCTCTCTCTCTCTCTCTCTCTCTCTCTCTCTCTCTCTCTCCTCTCTCTCTCTCTCTCTCTCTTAAATATACCTTGGGGAAAAGCCCTCTGGGAATATATTATATATCTGAATCTTCTTTTAAATATGATATTGATTTGAAAAAAGTGGACTTTTGTGAATTCAAACCTATACATACTATACATAGCTGGTCACATAAAATACCAAGTGAGACTCTCAGGTGCTCACACTAGACACATATTTTTGTCATCTGCCTTCTAGTCAGTAAATAGTGAAATAATAAATAGGTTACAGACCTTAAAATTCTATAATTTCCCTTTAGACTAATATTCTCAAAAGCATACTGTATATCCATCCATTGTGTACATATTCTCACTCAAATACATTTACTCTTCTCTGCCATTAGAAACAATTTGATAAAATTTAGTTTTTAAAAAAGTGACAGATAGTGCTGGTATTTTATTTAATATTAACAAAGATTTAATTTTTTACAGCTATGGTACACCCATGTTTATATACCACAAATATCATAATTTTGTACAACCAACTATACACTTGGTGAATTTAAGGTTTGATAGTGAGTACTCAAGTGCAGTTAGATAAAATTTGTAAGTTTTAGTGTTCTATAATTCACAATAACCTATTACATATTTTATGACTAGCTAAAAAGGAGGAACTCAAAGGCTCTAAACACAAAGTAATTATAAGGAGATAATGGTCTTAAACATTAGGTGGCATGTATATAATTTCCTTTAAAATTAAATTTATCTTTAACCTGTGTATAAAATCACATAAATTACATATATTAATACAGTACCATGTGATGTTTCAATACATCTATCTACTCAAACATTTATCACTTGATTATGGCAAAGGCATTCAAAATCCCAGTGGAAAAGTGCTTGCCTGGCATGTGTGAGGCATTGGGTTTGATTCTCAACACCATATACAAATAAATAAAATAAAGATCCATCAACAACTAAAAAATATTTTTTAAAAAAAATCTGTATTCTAAATGCACAATCGTTACCTGTATTCGCCCTACTCTGTGCTCTGTAACTTCTTACTCCTAAGTGAAACTTACTACCTACCCTTTGATCAACCCTTCTCCATCTCTCTCCTCCTTGTCCTCTTCCCCAGGTCTCTGTTCACCACCACTCTATTCTAAATTCCTGTGAGATCAGCTTTTTTATATTTCACATATAAGTGAGACCATGAGGTACTTGTCTTCCTGAGGCTGGCTTATTTCACTTAATATAATATTGATGCAATTAACAGGATTTTCATTGTAGAGGTCTTTCATCTCCATGGTTAGGTTTATTCCCATGTTTTTTTGTTTGTTCGTTCGTTTGGTTGGTTGTTTGTGTTTGTTATTTTGAGGTTATTATGAATGAAATTGTTTTCCTGATTTCTTTCTCAACAAGTTCACTATAGGTATATAGAAAAGCTACTATTTTTTTTCTATTTTTACTGTTTATTTTAATTTTTATTAGTGCACTATAATAGTGGAATTCAGTGTTAAATATTTGTACATACACGATATAACAATATGATTCCATCAATTCATTTCCCAGTATACCTCCCTTATTTCTTATCACTCAATTCTTTCATCAACTTTAACTTATTTTTCTCCTATTTTGTTAAAAATACCCTGGAATTGTACAGTTCCTCCAGGATGCCAATTAAGCTTTTACCTACCATATTCTAAGACTCATGGCTACAAGACAAGCTCTCTCAAATGATATTTTCTATACTCAACTATTGCACTCTCCTCCTCACACAAATCCTTACTACATATCAGTCTATCAAGATAATTTGCCATTTCCAGAAGAGATACTCTGTGGCTCCCACACAATGCCACCTGGATGCCCAAACTGCCTATCTCATTCTTGACCTCACACTAGGTAAGAGTTATATCAAATGCATTGTCCCTTTTGTACTCCACATGTTATTCCTAGATAATGGTGGTTAAGCAACCTTGGAGCATAGTATGGAAGATGTTCTGAGGGCTTGACTTGAAAGTAACACATCAATACTGCCAACACATACTTATGGCCAAAAAAAGTCACCAGACAACACAGAATCTAAGAACCAGTAAATAGATTCCACCTCCACCTCTTTTTGGAAGGATATCTTGCAAAGTGTGCAGTTATAGGAAACAACAGATTGTAGCCCTGAGTTTTAGAATATGTTATGTAAAAGCTGAATGGTAGTTAAATTTGGAAATATTTTCAATGACAGATTTGAAAGAAAACTAAATTTTAAGAGACAGTAATCAGACTGTGAATAGCAAAGCTATGGATGAACTACACAGAAAATATACAGAAAATGAACATACACACATGTGTGCACATGGATGCATACATGCCACTCTGGGATGCCTGACATCTCATATCAGGATGATGTGAGGGCTTCATCTCCATTTGACTCAAAGTGCATGCTCTCCCAGAACAGTTTTTCCAGGAACAGGAGGGTTGTATTCTCCATGTTTTTCTTTTCATTTCTCTGATGATTGCCACGAGGAAGCTGCCTGAAAGTAGGAACAGAGTCCTGTTAACAAGGCTACAACTGGTGCAGGTGTCTTGTTGCCCAGCCTATCCTCTGCAGTGGACTGGGGTCCCTTGAGGTCAGGCTTTGCCTTCCTCAACCTTGAAAAGTGAGCCCAGGTCTAGAGGAAGCACATTTCAACCCCAGCTCTCCTGATGCAGGAACTGAGCATGAGCTCCCTGAGGTGCATTAGGAAGCATCATGCCAGCTACATCCATTGAGTCCTATTTGCAGACACCACTAGCAGGATGGCTTATGGGAACTGCTCTCACCGAACTGTCAGTGTTGGAACTACACAACCCTCCTAATAATATATGGTTTCTCTTTTGTTCTCAGCACTTTGGGAAAAAAAAAAACTTTTTTTTTTATTTGGAAATAATTATAGACTCACAAGAAGTTGCAAAATTAACAGAGAGGTCCCATATACTTATCACTCACCCAGCTTTTCTCAACATTTTACATAACACGCTACATTATCAAAAGCAGGAAATTGACATTGGCACAATACATTCGACTAACCCAATACAATTAACTAGATTATAGACTTGGCTCAGATGTCACCAGCTCTGAATGCACTCCTGTGTGTGCATGGAATTCTATAAGACTTATTCTATCTGTAGTTTTCATTCCCCTTTATTTTTTAAATTAAACTTTTTATTTTGCGATACTTTCAGACTCACATACAGCTATAGAAGTGACGCAGAGATCCTGTGGACCAGTATCCCCTAATGAAAACATTCTGTATATCTAGAGTACAATATCACAACCAGGGTTTGGGCATCAATGCAGAATGGAACATTCCCATCATTGCAAAGATCCCTTATATTGCCCTTTTCTTGCTGGTGGGACTGCAAATTGGTGCAACCACTATGGAAAGCAATATGGAGATTCCTCAGAAAATAGGGAACGGAACCACCATTTGACCCAGCTATTCCACTCCTTGGTTTATACCCAAAGGACTTAAAATCAGCATACTATAGTTATGCAGCCGCATTGATGTTTATAGCAGCTCAATTCACAATAGCTAGACTATGGAACCAACCTAGGCATCCCTCAAAGATGAATAGATAAAGAAAATGTAGTATATATACTCAATGAAATATTAGTCAGCTTAAAAGAAGAGTGAAATTATGGCATTTGCCAATAAATCATTGAAGGTAGAGAATATCATGCTAAGCAAAATAAGCCAATCCCACAAAACCAAAGGCTGAATGTTTTCTCTAATATGCGGATGCTCATTCACAATAAGGTGGGGGGCACTAGGGAAGAATAGTGTTATCTTAGATTAGGTAGAGGGAAGTGATGGGAGGGCTGGGGAGCAGATGTGGAGACAGGAAAGATAGTAGAATGAAACAGACATTATCATTGTATTTTATGTGACTGCATGACTAATATGATTCTGCATCTTGTACATTCAGAAAAATGAGAAATTATATCCCATCTATGTATGACATATCAAAGTGAATAAATGCATTCTATTTTCATGTATAACTAATTAAAACAAATTAAAAAATAAAAAAACAGCTACATCCACTTCCCTTCTTTCCCCCAGCCCTTTGTAAGCCATTGGAACCACTAATATTTTCTGTTTTTTGTAACTTTGTCATTTCAAGAATGTCATCATTTGGTTTTAGTTTTTTTTTTTTCCTAAGCATAATTCTCTGGAAATCTTTATAGGTTGTTTGTCTGTCAATATAACATTTTTGTTTTTACTGCCAAATAGTATTACATGATATGGATGTACCACAGTTTTTTTTAACCATTCCCTCATTCAAGGACATCTGAGTTGTTTCTAGTTTTTGCTGTTATGAATAAAACTGCTCTAAACATTTGTATCCAGATTTTTTGGTGTGAACATGTCTTTGTTTCTCTGGCATAAATGCTCTGAAGTATAGTTGTTGGATTATATTGTAGTTGCATGTCTAATTCTTTAAAGAAACATCTCATTTTCCAGAGTGTAAATAGCTGAGCCAATTTACATTGCCACCAACAATATTTGTGTGATTCAGATTCTCCCATCTTTCCCAGTATTTGGTGGTCTTGTAATCATTTTGAACATAGTGATTTCTTCTTGTGCTTTTCGTTTGCATTTTCCTAACTGTTAATGATGTTGAACATCTTCTCATGGGCTTATTTGCCATCGGCATATCCTCAGTGAAATGCCCCTTGTCCATTTTTCTAGTTGATTTTTTTTTTGTTTTTTGCTGTGGAATTTTGAGAGTGCTTTATATATGTCATATAAGAATCCTTTATCTGATATATAATTTGAAAATATTTTATCTCACAATGTAGCTGCTGTATTCACTCTCTTAGTGAGTGAGCTCTTTCAAATGGCAAGAGTTTTAAATCATGAAGAAATCCATTTTATTATTTTTTCCTTTATATATCATGCTGTTAGTAACAAGTCCTGAGTAGTTTCTCCTATTTTTTTTTCCTAAAAGTTTTATCGTTCTACTTTTTACCATAAGTCTGGAATCTACTTTCAGTTAATTTTTGCTTAGGTGTGTGATATTTTAGCCTGTGAATTCCACTTGCCTCAGTACCCCTTGTTGAACGGTCTATCATTCCCCCATTGAATGGCTTCTTCTACTTTGTCAAAAATCTGTTGGGCATATTTGTGTGGGTTTGTTTGTTGGCTCTTTGTCCTGTTGCAACAATCTGTGGGTCTATCGTTCCACCGGTATCATCTAGCCTTGATTAATGTAGCTATATAATAAGTCTTGAAAATGAATAGACTGATTCTTACCACTTTATTCTGTTTCAAAACTCTTTTAGTGATTAGAGCTATTTTTCCTTTCTATATGCAGTTTAGAATAGTCTTAACTATACCTACAAAAATATCTTTCCAGGATTTTAATAGGAATTGAATTAAACCTCTGTATCAATTTGAAAAGAATTGCTATGTTGAGTCAGTCAATCTGTGAACACAGTATATCTCTCCATTCGTTTGGATATTTGATTTCTTTCCTCAGAATATGTAGTTTTAAACCTACAAATCCGATGCACATTTTGATTTTATTTTTAATTCCAGCACCCATGTGTTCTTTACTACTGTATAGGAACATAATTGACTTTTGTCTGTTGATCTTGTGTTTTACAATATTGCTGAACTCTTTTTTTTATTAGTTCCATGAATTTTCACAGGTCATTTGCAATTTTATAGGTTAATAATCATGCCATTTCAAATAGGGATAATTTTAGCTTTTGCTTTATGATCCACATTCCTTTTATTTCCTCTTCTTCCTATTGCACTATCTAGATCTTATAGCACTGTTTGAATAAAAATGGGGAAAGTAGATATTTTTCTTTCAAATCTGAAGAGGAAAGTGTGCTATCTCTCATGATTAAACTTGTAAGCTGTAGGGTGTCATAGGGTGCTCTCCATCAATTCTAGGAAGCTTCTCTCTATTTCTATTTTCCTGAGAATTTTTGATACCAAGAATGGGTTCTCAGAATATTTTAACAACATAATTACCTAGTATCAAAGGTGAAAATCCTGTGAACATGTCTTCTCCTAAAAGTGCCCACATGTACTGAAGAGTTTACAGAGACCACAGTTTTGTGACTGAATCAAGAATGACTTCATGAACAAGGATTTAAAGTTCACTGTTCTACAGAGGTCTGGCTGGGCCCCAACACTGCAGTCTCAGAGGCACAGATAGCACTGTATTCTATACAAAAAGATCCTGGGGAATTGTGCAGTTCTGGCTGTCCCTTGTGGGAGATGCTCACTTTGGTCGCATTAGTTGACCTGGGCTCACACCCGTGTCTGCATAAGGCTTTTGCAGATTTTAGGTCTTGGGCAGTCCCCTGGCTTGCCTTTCACTTACTTATTTGATGTGTAGTTACCAAGTCCCTCCTAGATGTGAGGCGCTGGTGTGCCAGGGGATGGGGTGCTACAGTGAATAACAGGCAGAGGCCTCCACTTTTCATAACTCCTTTGGAGGATGATGGTGGATCTACCCAGGACCGTTAAACAGAAAGGACCAGACTTGTTAGATTTTATTCTTGTGCTGCTTCTGCTCAGTCTCAGTGAGCAGGTGTGGTAGAGCTGGAAAGCAAGCCATGGTCCCTCAGAATGGCAGGTGGCTGCCACTAGATGGAGTCTCCCTCTCTAGGCTCTTCTGGATTCTCTTCATCCTGATAACCAAGTCATTCACCACCTCACCTTCAGGTCATAGGCGAAAAAGAAAGCAAGCTCTTAGGAAATAAAGTATCACGTGATTCATGATGGTGAGCATCCAGGCATGCTAAGCTAAGATAAAACCAGGAGGCCATTCAGAATAACTGACAACAGGGTACAGTGGGGGCTGTGCCACACACACCCCCACCCAGTGCCTGGAATCCAGGCCCTGTCACCCAGAGAGGCAGGAAGGGGCTGGAAGAGGTCGAGATGGGAACAGTCTTCCATGCAGCAAACTTTGATCATCCAAAGGGCATCCTTCAGGCCTCTAGCTCAGCAGCCAGCCATGTGCACTGCTTTAATTGGGCATTTTCAGACCATTAAGTAGATCGATCAATGACAATTAACGTTGACTTTAATTTTGCCCCTCCTCTGTCTTTATCTAGGCTTTAGAATTGCTGAAAAGGATATACATGAGCCAAAATACATGCGCATGGGACCCATTCTTCAGTTTGTGCACCCTTCCCTCCCCCTCCACACACACACACATGCATACTCAGGTAGTGGGACAGAGGCTATCAAAATAGTTAGCATGTGGGCTGGGGTTGTGGTTCAGCGGTAGAGCACTCACCTAGCACGTGAAAGGCCCTGGGTATGATCCTCAGCACCACATAAGAATAAATAAATAAAATAAAAGTCTTTAAAAAATAAAAAGAATAGGTAGCATGAGCCAGATGTGGTGGTGCATGCCTATAATTACAGTGGCTCTGGAAGCTGAGAAGGGAGGATCTCAAGTTCAAAGCCAGTCTCAGCAATGTCAAGGTGCTAAGCAACTCAGTGAGACCCTGTCTCTAAATAAAATACAAACTAGGGCTGTGGATGGGGCTCAGTGATCCAGTGCCCCTGAGTTGAGTCCCTGGTACCTCCCACCAGAAAAAAAGAATAGGTAGCATGAGACCTCAGCCTCTACCTGTCTGCCCCCTCATCTTTGGGGAACAGGCCAAAGGAAGAAGAGAAGTTGGAGTCACTTAGGATACCTATAAAGTTCTCTAGATGACTCTTTGGGGAGTATTATTTACTTTTTGAGAAGGACCCACCTAAACATACATGAGAAGAGCCCCTAGGACCCATCATCTGCCCTTTTTGAAGGAATGAAGAAAGTCTCCATTTATAGAGCACCTGTAGGTTGACAAGCAGGGAACTGGGCCTTTAACAGATACTATGTCTTTTAATCTTCCTGGCATCTCTATACAGCAGGGATTATTTCTCCAATCTGCAGATTAGGAAACAGGCAGTGAGGTGCTATGGCCCCCCGGCAAGGTGCTTCCCATGACACTTTTCCATCTCTTCCCCACACACCAATGAACTCATGTCTCCATACTGACCCAAACAATGGTTTATGGCCTGGGGTTCTAGCCTCAGTGCCTTTCCTCAGCAGGTTTTCCACCCAGCAATGCCATCTTCTTTCTGCATGTGGGTTGTACTTACCTCATCTTCCAAGACTCAAAATGCATCCACAGGGAGCCTTCTCTCATTTCCCGTCTTCTCTCACCCACCCCTGCCCAGCGCTCCGTTAGCCCTCAGCTCTCCCAGCCTGGCTTGGGTTGGCTTTGTCTCCCTTCCTTTCGTCATTGCTGGGTCATTCTGTTTCCATCACTGGTTGCTGATGGTAAGCCCGGCAGGGGCACAGAACACTCGGCTCCTCCCTCCGCCCTGGCCTCCCACTGCAGCTGCTCTGCACCCTGAACCTGTTATTGCAAGGCCTGTGGCTTGCTCATGGCCCTGTGCCAACTTGTCGGAGAATCTGGATTTCAGTAGAACTGAGTCTATGAAAGCCCTGAATTGTTTCTATTTCTGTTTTTAATACCTGAAAGTCAAAAGAAACCAAAGTCTATCAAAGCTTGTCCCGTGGGAAACACAGAAGCTGAAGAACCCGCAATGTCCAAGGCCCTCTGCCCACTCCAAAGGCATCTCTGCTATTGCTCCCTGGCTATCCTCCGGTGTACCCAGCTGCTGCACTATCCAAGGGCAGAGGGAGCCCAGCACTCTTGTCCTTCTGCCCTTCAGTCCCTTCCCCCTTCTACCTGCACTGCCTTACCAGCTTCTTGAGACCTGGCCAACAGGTGATGTGTTTCTTTCTTGCCTTGCATAAAGTCATTTCTCAGTACAGTGGAATCTTTTCCTTATCCAAGGCTTTTGCCCATAATCTGTAATAGACACACCTCTTATCTTCTTCCTGTTCCTGATCTGTATCAGGTTTCAGAGAACTTTGTGCCTGTGGCTGAAAAAATTTCTCACACTGCTACAGATCGTTGTTCTTAGTCTGAAGAACTGAGTTGGAAGATAGTGTTCTTTTAAATGTAGGTTCAAATCCCTGCTGATGAGCTGGGGATCTGAAGACTAAGTCCTCAGTTGCTCAATGACAGCAATTAATTAATGCAATTGGGGTGATAACATAGAGCATAGACTTTGGCATCAGCCAAATGGGGATTTGAATCTTAGCTGTACCAGGCATTAACTATTCACTACTAATGACTACTCCTCAAGCTTTACGCTTCCTGCCTATACAGTGGGGCTAATAATACCAACCTCATAGATTTGATTGAGAATTACAATCACATGATAAGAAAGGCTGGCATGATATAGATGTACCATGAAATGAGCCAATTAATTGATCAAGGCTGCCTTACGTTTGAAGGACTGAGCTGCATTTTGACAGCCAGAGATCAAAACAAGGCAGTCCAGTGCCCAACTAAGAATGGACACAGATGAGATGAGAGGACCAGCAAAAAGCACTTGGGGATTGACTTTTTCAGAACTCACCAGGGACTGACCTTTTCACCTGTAAAGGGCAGAGGTCAAATATCTCATAAAGATAATCGTTAGACATCAAAATGTTGCAGTTCATAGCTCAGTGTCCCTACTCACAAGAAGCAAGGAGATCAGGACTCTAGCAAAGCTGGTCAGAAAAACTGGAAAGTAAGATTTCTCTACTTCACAAGCTTGTCTGGCACCAACACGGGCCACTGCACAAGGGGTGACCTAGGGCCATTTTGCTTTAATGCTGCTTTCTGAGATAGCCAAAAAGGCTTGGACCAAGGACTGGGACCTGTTCTAGAATGTTTTAGGCACAGGAGGAATGCAGAGAGGAGTACCCTTTGTTGCCTTCAGCAATCCCTCATCTCCTCTGCCTGCCTGGTAGAGTAGAAGGAGCACTGAATCGGGAGCTCAGGGACTGAGTTTCAGACTTGCCATCGAAGTGTGGCATTGTATCCCTTCACCTCTCTGAGCTTCTATGATGCCTTACTTTGTCAGGTAAGAATATTTATTCTGCCTCTATTACTGAATGTTTAGGAGTCAATGAGGGTGAGTGATTTTGGCAAAATAAGAGACCTGTAACACCCAAAACAGATGATATTTGCTGCTACCCCGAAAACCAAAGAAAAAATCATCATCATCATCATCATCATCATCATCATCATCATCATCAAATAATAATTGCAACAATTATTATTATTATTGTTGAATTATTTTTACCATCCATTCATCCATCCATTCCTGTTTTTTCCTCTCCCTCTCTCTTTCTCTCTCTCCCCTACCTATGATTGCTACGGTCCTTTCTTCCTACCTATCTTTTTACCTACCTTCCTACACACTGCCTAAAACATTTCCCATATTCGATCATGCCAATGAGCACACAATCACCTAGTATTCACCAGAAAATCCATGCCTGTTAATTTGCAAATGTTGATGGTAACAGGTTACAGGTGGGAAGTAACCTGTTTATTAAAATTAAATGCATCTCTGAACCCTCAACTTACTTAATGCTTTTGAAATGAAGCTTAGGATTTCCTCGGCATGTAATTTTAAACATGCCTCACCTATTTTGAACCTAATACAGTGTGTTAAAGTATTCCTCATAATTGAATGCATTTCCTAGGGTTAATTTATGTAATCAAATACGGTTCTGCACCTGTGAGCAATTCGTTCAGTTGTTCAAAAGGCTTAAAAGTTTCAAGAAGTGTATAATGGCTGAATCATGGGAAATAACCTCGAGAAACTATAGAAGAAATACTAATGAACTATCAGAGAGGAGATCAAATAGATGTTAAAACCAAAAGAGTAGGGGTAAAGTTGTATGCACACACACCTGGGTGACTCTAAGAAGTGCGTTTCTTACCATGGGTCATGGTCAATAGAGTTTTAAAACCTCTAGCTTTTTGTGATGGGAAAGGTGACTGGGCATCCACACAAGTGGTTGGAGCTGCCAAGAGCACCCAACCTGGAATCCAATTAGTGTGCTTAGCCATGGACAGCCCTGGCTGAGCTCCGGCAGCGAGTTGCCTTGTGACCTGGCCCTTGGGCAGCCATGCTTCAGTGAGGCTCACAGCTCTCCCCCTGTGCCAGGGCCAAGCATTAATGAAGGTGCTTGGCATTTCAAGGATGGTGACCCGGGAGGTGTTCCTTTCTCAGGTTCACTTTACACGGAAGTAAGATCCTGGCCGGACATCATCACATAAATTAATTGAGGTGTTGGGGAATGATCAAATGGGAATTCATAATCCCCAGGGGAGACTCATGAGGTTCCGAGCCAGAGACTGTGTAAAGTGATTGAAAGGCTGGCCCAGGGCATTGCAAAGTGAATCCTGGCTTCGGACAGGCAGGTTTCATTATAGAAAGTGAGGGGATAACGATTTTAGAGTTTGGAGTTCCAATTTGACTTTGGTCTATATCATTGGTTGATTGACTCATTCAGCAACTATTTATGGAGCACCATGGAGGCCAGGCATTACGTTAAGGCTGCTGGAGATCAGATTGGGTGTCAGAGTGGATCTGACTTTAGAAATGACTTTGGGTGGATGTCCACTTTGTTTCCCCACCTCTGACTTCCCCAGAGCTGCATGACCTGGTCATCAGGGCCCCTTGCTGCAAGCTGAGACCAGTACAAGCTCCTAAGCCACACCCAATGGAGGCTGAGGGTGTAGATTCATGTCCTATGCCTCTTCTTGGTGAAGCCCAGCATCAAGTAAGTCCTAAGTTTTCCCATGTGGAAACCCAGTGGACAGCCCTAACTATTAGGGTTCTTCTAGCTCCTCTGATGGCCCCAAGTTACAGCACTGTCTACTTTCTGCTTGAAATCATTTATGAGATATCAATCTGACCATCACAGTCTGGTTGCCTTACTCAAAATCTCAGTGAACTTTATAAACATAGCTAAATTTATTGTCCTGTGCAAAAATATATATGATCTTGTTAGGTCTCATTTCCTTCTTTCCACATTCCTGTGTGATAGATCCTGTTAATATGCCCATCTTACAAATGAAGAGACTGAGCTTATTTTATCTCTTATCAGCTGCTTTTGTGTGGACCAAGTTGACTGGTGCTAATGGCATTGCTGCCTGACTTTGAATTCCCCAGCCACCAGGAATCTCTCACTGTCTAGCTCCACAGGTACAACCAGGAAGGAGTGAAGTTTTAGCACTTTCAAGGAGGTGCCTGTGTTTTTCTATACCTTAGAGGGATACCATTAAATTGGAAAATGAAGAGCTTCCAGGATGACAAAGTGAGGCACACTCTGCCTGCGCTACTGTGTGTCCTTGTGAGCTCTGAGTAGGAGGAGCAGTGGATGAGGAGTCTGGACTGCTGGGGAAAGTCCTGGGTCAGCCCCAGCCTGCTGTGTAGCCCCAAGTGAGTCTGTGAGCTTCCCTGGTCCAGTTCCCTTATATGCTAAATCTCCAAGGCCCCTCCAGCATTGATATGCATGAGACCATGGTGGCAGAGAACATCACTGCTCAAAGCTGTGTGTCATTGGAATAAGAACAGAGCTTGTGTTATATGCTGAGCATGATACAGGGGACAGTGTGCTGATGTTCTATAGAATAGCAGAAATGGGTTACAGTAGCTTTCACTAGGGTGTACACTTCTGGGGCACACCCTAGTGACCCACCTCCTCTAGCTCTGACCCACCTGCCTACAGTTACCGCCCTGTCTATTCATACTAGGATGGACTGATTAGGGTTCAACTCTCACAATATGATCATTTCACCTCTTAATAATTCTGTGGAAATACAAGAACTTTGAGGGACACTACAAATCCAAGCTGTGACATGGCTGCTTTTATTTCACAAGATTCAATCTGCTCAGTTTTCCTCTCTGAGCCTTGTCCATAGTCTGGTGCTGGACAGAGGGACAGATCTGTACATGCTGGGCTGAAAAAACAGGGCTAGAAGCAGGAGATCCTGTGAAGGACCTAGGAAGCCACTCTTTTGGCCCAAGAGAAGAGCTGCTTTCATGGATCATCCTTCCCCTAGCGGGTGTCGGCAGCCTGACCCTACCAGGCACAATTTCAGCATCAAAGCAAGTTACTTCAGAGCTTCAAGAAGACCTCCTCTCCCATGGGGGCTGTGCTGCTTGCCATTTCTTTATCTAGGGAGAGGGTTTTTCTTTTTCTGAAGTAGGAACTCAAGTACACGTGTAATGTATAGCAAAACCAGAATGACAAGTACTGTGAGGGCTTTGCCTACATGAACCTGTGTACTCTGAGCAGCTGGAACCTCTCAGCGGGGGAGAACAACAGGGTTTGGGCTCAGCCCTGCCTGTGAGGGGCTCTGGAGAGAGCCAAGGCACCCCTCAAGACTGACTGGCTGCACACTCTGGAATGAGGACTACGTGTGCTTTCCTGCCCAGTAAACACTGACGCGCCTTTCTACTGCAAACTCTGAAGGCTACTACTCAGTGGGATCCCGAGAGGCTCTTGTAGTTTCTCACAACTAAGAATTTGATAAGTGCTCTTAAAAGGACAGTCACTGAAAGAGTCTCTGTGCTAGTTTGATTTGAGTTCCTCTTCTGGGCTCTGCTTATCCTTATGTGTCACCCAGGCCATCTGCAGTCTCAGATGTTCACTCAGTGTCAGATTGCCTCATTCTCCACGGAGCCCCTCACAGGCAGTGCAGGGGTGAAATCCTGCTGCCCTTTCCTGCCTGACACAGTCAGGTTCCAGATGCTGAGAGCAGGTAGCTCCCTGTGTGGGATCCGTTGTCTAATTAAGGTAGGTAGATCACGGGGTGCTTTTTTTTTTTTGCTTTTATTCGCAAAGAAACACAGACTGGCAATCTAAGAATAATTAAATGTGTTCTGTTTTTAATTTGTGTTTTAACAAAATGCAAAAAGTGAGTGTACATTCTTACTTCAAACAAAATCTCTTTTAAATCCTCTCATCCCTTGTTACTCTCTTAAATAATCTCTTCCAAGCCATCATGTACCCCAAATCTCTCTGTCCCCATAGCAGCTCATCCCCACCCCACCTTCGTCTCCTCACTTCTGTTTCTCTTCTCCCTTACATATTTATTATGTAGATCAAACATCTCAGTGATTTTTTTAAACATTCTTTCACCTGATTATTCTGCATGTGACACAGGCCAGAATCTGACTTAGCTAGCTTTAAGGAAAAAAAAAATCTTCCCCCACCCCAGGTTCTTGGGGTGATGGCCGAGGAATACTCATACATTGGTAATCTTTGCTCCTGTTACAGTCCTTATATTGGAACTCCTGTTAGGATTTTCAGATTGTTCTCCAGGTCTGCTAATGTAATTGCTTAAAGGGCACTTTAAGTATAATCATTATCCATTGATTTTTTTCCCGGAGGTTTTTATTCCCTCCAGGAAGCTCAGCCAAATTCTGGCTGCTGGGCTCCATTTGTTAAACCAGGGAGAGCTTTGTTCTGCTTGGGTATTCTCTATCCTGAGCTTTCTGTGCACCATCAGTGGGGCAAAAGGGAGATTTTCTGCCACTTCCTTTTATTGAGAGAAGTCACTTCCTGATTATTGGAGCTGAAATGAGGTCTCCTTTAGGAAGAAACACGGATGCCACAGCACTTCCTGTGTCACACTGTTAGCAGTCCTCATTCCCCCTCACCCAAGAAGGTAGTTGTTCAAGGAAGTTCCTCTTTGATAATTTCAGTCAACAGTAAATAGACTCCTCAGGGACCTCAGAGAGGGAAACTTTTGATAGAAAGTCACCCAGAAGGGTATAGGATAAACATCAGAGTCTTTTCTTAGAGTGGATTTTGAAAAAGGTAAGAGAGTAAAAGGTTCAGAGAGAGTAATGGGACTACAGAATTCTAGAAAAAGGCCCAGAAAGGGAGGCTGTGGCTAGAAGATAAACTGCCTGACCTCACAATTTTACCCAGTGCAGACCCAGGAGAGATGAAGTCAGAGCTCCGTCTGGTCCTGTTTCTCTACAGTGATTTTTTCACACAATAGGCCCCTTGCCAGTTTATCAAGGACTTCCACAGGCATTACCTCATTTGTGTCTCTTGAGCAGACTACATCTTCTGAAAGCACCCTGCCTCTGCCTGTCACCAGCTTGGCCCTCATCCTTTCCTTGGGACACTCCTCAACACCTGCAGTCTGGAGTATGTGTCCCCCGGTGTCTTCTCCTCTTATTACTCACTGGACTTTGGTAATGACCTCTTTTCATTCTTTTTGGATAAAGAGGAAGGAAAGGGAAGAAAAGGAAGAAATCTCTAAAAGGTACCTTACCAAGCCTGTGACCCCAGTCCAATTGGAGAGCCTAGGAACTAATCCTCAG
Source organism: Ictidomys tridecemlineatus (assembly GCF_052094955.1). NCBI lineage: Eukaryota > Metazoa > Chordata > Mammalia > Rodentia > Sciuridae > Ictidomys > Ictidomys tridecemlineatus. The sequence continues at coordinate 464,764 of NW_027521401.1, forward strand.
GGTTTGCAACTGCTAACCTGGGAGAACATGTTTCAGTCAACCTTTTCAGAGATGTGACCAAAAGACCTTACAAAAACAATTTTAGAGGAGAAAAAGTTTATTGAGGACTCATGGTTTCAGAAATCTCAGTCTATAGATGGTCTGTACCATTGCTCTGGGCCCAAGTTGAGACAGAACATCACAGTAGAAGTGTATGGCAGAGAAAAATAGGTCATAATGTGGACTCCAAGAGAGAGAGAGAGAGAGAGAGAGAGAGAGAGAGAGAGAGAGAGAGAGAGAGAGAAAGCACACTCCTTACCACAGACAAACTATACACCCCAAAGACACTCCCCCAACACCCCAGCTCCCGTAGCCACACCTACCTGCCGATCATTATCACCCAGTTAATACCTAGCAGTGGGTTAATTCACCGATTGGGTTAAGATTCTCATAACCAAATCCTCTCATCTCTCAACCTTCTTGCATTTTCTCACACATGAGTTTTCTGGGGACACCTCACATCTAAACCAGAACATACTCACTCATGCCCCATCTATCCTTGGTTGAGGGCAGGTCCTGGGCTACTCATCCTCTGGTAATTTTGGCTTGTTTTATGCAACCATGTTCTTGTACAGCTAGGAAGTAGGGAGAATATTCCCCAGGCAGAATCACAGGCATTCTCAGCCAGTAGCCTTCTGAGTTTGGGACATTTGACAATCCACCACACCCATCTCTCTATTCCACCATGATTCCTAGAGTGTAGGTCCTAGACCCATCCCAACATCATACCTGGGACATAGGAGTCTCCAAAAAATGCCAAATAATTGTGAACGGGGGCATGCAAACCAGGGCTGCCTGCACTTATGCAAACAGCACAGTTGTAGGCTCTTGCATGTAACACCCTTGGCAGAGAACACTCATCAATCAAAGTGTTCTCAGTGATGTTAACAAAGGTGTGGCTACTTATTTATTTATTTTATAGTGACAGATAAAATTGTATGTATTTATTGTGGACAACATGAGGTTTTTGCAGTGACTCTTAAGTGTGACTCTTAGTTGGCACCAGAGTGAATAGTGGAAAGATCCTTAACCAGCCCAAATTTTGATTGGAACTTGGGGGAAAAGTACATGAAAAATATCTCCCTATCCATCCCATCAAAAGCATATTTAGTGGGCTGGGGATATGGCTCAAGCAGTAGCGCACTCGCCTGGCATGTGTGCGGCCCAGATTTGATCCTCAGCACCACATACAAACAAAGATGTTGAGTCCACCAAAAACTAAAAATAAATATTAAAATTCTCTCTCTCTCTCTCTGTCTCTCTCTCTCTCTCTCTCTCTCTCTCTCTCTCTCTCTCTCTCTCTCTCAAAAGAAAGCATATTTAGTATAAATGAGTCCCTTTCTGATGCTAAGCATCTCCTTCCCATCCCTCCTTCTTCTTTCTCCAAACTCACCCTTTGTATGTGGAAGTGAGGCCACCCAGGGAGCCCTGGAGGTGGCCAGAATGGGCCATAGGGGGCCAAATCAATGAAAGTGAAGGAAATGGGAGATAGAAATCCAGGGGGGGGCGGGGTGCTGTGTTTCATATTGAGAGACATTTCAGTTGCCAGCTTATTGTTTGGGAGGGGCAGGGGACAGGAAGGAGGGACAGGAGAATAAGAAAAACAAACAAGACAAAGTCTGGTCCTTGCTGCCCCAGGCAGCTATTAATCTGTGGTCCAGCTTTTACTTCTGCCTCTGCATCATTTAGCCTCTGGCACTAATGAAAAGAAGGAAGCTTACAAAAAAAATCTTGTGGTAGGGATGAAAACTGAAGAGCAGAAAATGGAAAGGGCTAGCAAGAGGGCAAGATGAAACCTTCAAGTAAAGAAGGTTCTCTGATGGGCCTGCTGGAGGGGCTGGGGGTTCTCTCAAACTGGAGAGAGTGGGGACAGGTGCCGATTGCATGTGTCCGTGTATCTGGGTTGGGGCCCTGTGTCTCTAGCTTTGTGCCATGGGGTGGGAGCAGTTCTGGGCTGCTTGCCTTGGTCACTTGGTGTGTTGGTAGGCCCATGTGTGACTGGTACTGTGTGTGGGTGTCCAGGCATAGAGCTGGAGACCGCTTTGTTCCTTAGAAAGGAACAGAGTCAACAGGTGAACCATCTCCCATTATTATTTTCTCAGCTTCAGAAAGCAACCCAGAAATATGTTTTCCCCCAAATCTGGACTCTGAAAAAGAAATTAGGGGCCACCTTAGGGAGATGGGAGAAGGAGAATCAAGCATCTTCCCAAACTTCCAGGCTGGATGCTGCCCCCTGAAACAGCCAGGGCGGGTTCTGTGACCTCTCCCCAGAACTTCACTTTAGGGGTGACCTAAAATTGCAGTTTGGGGCCAGATGGCCTGACACCTAGCAGGATAATGATAGGGTCCTAGAGGCTTCTTCTTTCCCTACCAGGTATTTCATGCTGTTTGGGGCTGGGGGCAGGGGACAACAGCAATACAGATAAGATTATTTTGTTTCATTTAAATGATCACTTCTTTTTTTTTAATTTAAAAATTTATTATACTTCTTCGAGGAGCCACAACAAACATATAATACAGAGTTTGACTCCTTTATGATAAAGCCAAAGCATTCGACAAAAGAATTTGCCTTTTTAAATTTGTCCTGATTAGTTATACATGACCATAAAATGCACTTTTATACATCATACATATATGGATGATAATCTCTCATTCTTCTGGTTGCACATGATAGAAACCTTGTATACATTTTAGCATTTTAGAAATGCACAACTTAAAGCATGAAATTCTCCCCAGCCCTTATTAACATTTTGACATTATTTCTTGTGATGTTTTTTTTTGCACTTTGGATGGACATCAGTCTGCATCTATGCACATAATGTATCAGCATAATGCATATATGTATATACATATAAATCATTGTTAGTTTCTACAAAAATGAAAAAAATGCAACATTGTACTTCAACTTGCTTGCTTCTCTAAGCAACACTTCTTGGGCATCCGTCCATGTCAATTCACACAGAATTGCATCCATCACTGAAATGGCTGCACACTATGACTTTGGTATGAGTGGGCTCCAATCTGGTCATCCAGTCCCCTGATGAAAAACATTTCCATGGTTTCCTAAGTTTTACAGTTTCAGGGAGCATTTTTGTGTGTGCCTCTGCACACCTGGAGTACCTCTTTCAGTAGGATCGTGGTGATGGGGTACTCCACACATAGGGTCCTGCTAGGGAAGCAGAGAAGGCAAACCACATGCTTCCAGCCGTTATCGGTTCTAAGCTTTCCCATTAATATGCAGAGCAATTTCTTGTTCTCTGTCTTTGGTGCCTTCTCCACACAGAGAGAGGCTAAAAATAAATTCACCTGTCTCCTCGTCACTCTGTTTATTTAACTGTCTTTCTTAAGGATCCTCAGCATATCCACTAGGGTTTAAAAATACTCCAACATTTCACCTGCAGATCAGAAGATTAGATAGTGCTTCCCACTTTAGGATTTCACCAGCACTGCTCTGACATGCTAACACCCCCACCCTGGCATAGACTGTACTTCTGCAGGTATAGACTGGCCAATACAAGAGCAGAATGACCTGGTTAGCATCTCCGCTGCTCTGCTTCCCACCTGGGAGGTGTCAGTCAAGGAAATTGTCTAAGCTAAACTCCTGTTTCTGGAAATATGGATATAATACCTAGAGTATTGAAGGAAGCAATGCATTTATAGCAATTAGCAAAGCATCAGATGTAACAAGCACTCATTGAATCTTAGCTACATTATTATTACTACCATTATGGACCTAAAATAACAAAGATTATGTCTAGTTTAACCTCATTGCATATGGGTCTTCCTCATCGCCATGAAGGGCATCACCCAATAGTTGTATGATTTAGAAACAATGAGATGCAGATGGAGTCCTAGACTTGGGTAACCAATATTCTTTTCTCGGTTTGACATATTTGTTTCTTTCCCTCTGTGCCGTATACTTGTAAAATTTCTAGTATTACAGAAGAGTGTGACTTGGAGTGCATGAAGGTCCACATAATTCTCTGTCCAACAAAATCATGATTTGCCAACCAACATTTCTCTATTTCCTTGTTTGCCAGTTTATTGACTGTCTTCGTCTTCTACTAAACCAAAGCTCCAAAAGCACAAGGATGATAAAAATGTTCCTCCCTGTGTTAGACAGTTTTTTTTTTGTTTGTTTGTTTTCCACTGTAGCAAAATAATCAATTTGAAAACAAGAAAGTCTTCTGTTGGCTTACAGTAGGAGAGAGCCTGCTTCATAGCTTTGGGGTATCTGGTGAGGCAGAACATGATGGGGCAGAAGATGAGGTGTCATGGCAGCCAGGAGACACAGGGAAGAAGAGGAGGAAGAGACTGGAATCCTACAATTCCCTGCAAGGACACACTTCCCAAGGGCCCAGCTTCCATCCACAAGGCCTCCTCTTCTAAAGGTTCTGCCACCCCTCCGTAGTATCAGGGGCTGGAGAGCAAGCCCCCTACACAGGGGCCTTTGGGAGACATTCAAGACCCAAACTCTAATGCTTTCTCTTTCTCTCTCTGAATATTTAGCACCAGGCATCCTTGTCTGGCATATTACAGGAAAGCAGTAAATGCGCTCTTGGATGAGTAAGTTAATAGTTATTATTAATAACCTAGGTGAGGCTCTGGCAAACTATGAAAGAGTGCCAGACATAGCCATGTCTGTTGCAGCTTGGCAGGGTAGAACAGGGTCGGGGGAATTCAATCAGGACCTAGTTAGACCCAAAGGGAAGGTGTATATCTAGCAGAGGACTAGTTACCCTCAAGTCTGGAGCCCAGATAATAGAAGCCAGTCTTGCAACCCTGTCAGCATATAGCAGTGTATTTAGGGAAGTAGATGTTGTGTCAGGCATGTGGGACCTAGAAATGGAAAATCTAGGACCTCCAATCCTAAGTGGGTGCGTCATTTGGCTCATGGGGACTCATTGCAGAGTTCTGAGGCATGAGCTACGGTTCAACACAGCCACTAGGTTTGGAGAATACCTGGAAGGTGTCCCCAGTGATCCAGGTACAGGAGTAGGATCCTGAGACATAGTCCATGTGACACTCCCATGACTTCCTACAGACTTCACCTTGGCCAGTCCTTGGAGAATGGGAGGCATTATTAAGGTCAAATCATGTTGCCTTGTCTTAGGTTTCTGTTTCTATGGGAGGAGGCCTTGTGCTGGTGCCCACGTAGAAGAAGAAAATCTGGGCAGTGCTTCTGTGTCTCCCTAAACTAAGCTGGAATCCAAGGCTCTGCTCATTCATTCCCTGTGGCCTTGGGCAAATGTCAGAACCTCCCTGAGCTCCATCGTACCTCCATTTGTGTGGGATACTTTTAAAAAGTGTTTGAAGATTAATTTAGGTGATATGCAGAGAATGCTTGGCATAGTGTCATCTGTAACTAGAAGGCCAAGGTGAAATAAATGGCAGCTGTGTGGTTATCATCAGTGTTGTTGATGTGGTCAGAGGTCAGTGGTCAGAGACAATCCTCATAGAGAAGGAGAGTTTTCAAAGGGGCAGAGGGAGTTTCACGCTGTAGCCCAACCTTGCAGTTCCCTAGGTAAAACAGCTTCCAGGTCCTCTAGACCCATGGTCAAGATTTGAGGTGGGGAGAGCATGCAACCTTCTTCTGCTTGGTCTCTAAATTTGTGACCAAAGAAACTGTCCTAACACTGGGCAGCCAGGATGCTTCCTTATCCCCCAGTTCTGTGTTTAATCTGAACCAACATACAGGATAGTGTATTACATCAACAATAGCAATTACAGTCATAATCATTATTATTATGTAGCTTTGATGTATCCTATTACAACTGTAGGTAAAATCATCTTATTACTATGGGTATTACTGTAATTAATCCATTACTTACCATGTTCTATGTATCAGGCCAGGGCTTTCCAAAAGTTATTTGATCCTCACAAAAATCCACTTGGTAGGCTGAGGCAGGAGGATCAAGGATTCAAAGCCAGCCTCAGCATAAGCAAGGTGCTAAGCAACTCAGTGAGACCCTGTCTTCAAATAAAATACAAAATAGGACTGGGGATGTGGCTCAGTGGTCAAGTATGCCTGAGCTCAATCCCTAGTACCCCCTGCTAAAAAAAAAAAAAGTCCACTTAGTAAATATGATCATTTTCCAGATAAGAAAACTGAGAGTCAGAGAGGTAAGTGATTTTCCCAAGGCCACACAGCTAATAAGTGGCAGAACCCCTCCCAAACCTACCCTGGTAACCTCTGCCTGGCTACCTCCTCTTTGATAAGACCTGTGTGGCCAGCCCTGCTTTGAACCCAAAATGGCATCATTTCCAGGGTCTTCCTATTGGGGGGAGTGTGGTAGGGATGTGGAGGATCAGGGGGCATCGTTAGGGTCCCTGGGCACCAGGACTTTCCTTGGGCTTGCTCATTCAGACTCTATGCCTCTTCTGAAGGCCGTTCATACTCTCTTCTCTGTTCATGAATCACACTTGGAAGGGACCCCAAGGTCATTGTCCCTCCACCATCCCCATCATCCTTCTCATCAAATACATAAAAATGTGACTGAGTCCCCTCAAGGCAACAACGGCCTTCAGTATTGAAGACAGCAAAGAACTCTCCCAGGTGAGCAGGTTGCACCCTAGAAGGAAGTTCTCAGGTGCTCCTGGGTTCACTGGCCTCTTGTGACTCTCAGAGCTGGACCCTCCCTTCCCTCCTCATGCCCCCACCATCTATGGACGCTACGCCACCCCCATGCCTGGAAGCCCTGGCTCTGTCCTCCATCAGCGTACCAGCCCTGGTGCTAAGAACTCCACAGGCACCATCACATTCTGTCTTCCCAGCCATGCGTTGCTGTGGATGCTCTTCTTACCCCCATTTTACTGATGGAGAAACTGAGACAGAAAAACAGTCACAGAACTGACATCAAACTCAGACAGGTTCGTATCCAAGGCCCAAGCCATCATCTCTTGACTGCATTCTCTATGCATCTTCCAGTTCAGTCACTTTCTCCATTTCCCCTCAGAAGAGCTGAGACAGACGAGTGTCCAAAACAACCCACTTCTCCCTCCTCCCTTCCACAACAAAAATTTAAAAACTATAAAAATAGCACACACCTGAACTCTATGCATGGGCTTCTTCTCCAGCTTCACTCAGTCTGAGAGTCATACTTCATCCCCGGGTTTTTACTTCCTCCTTCATCCAATAGGTATAGGCAGATAAGAAATGAAAGAAGGAGTTAGGGCCCTCCATACCACTCCTGACTTTGTGCCTGTCATATATCACACCTACTAGGTAGCAGACCGGTTTTGAATGCCAGAGATGTTGATACTGGTTATGATAAAGACGACAATAATAAAAGCAACAATAACTAATGCTTACTCAGAGGCCACCATGGGCCAAAGTAGCTAACCACTGCCTGAATGTTCACATGAGGTTCTTGCAAAACCCAGTGAGGGAGGCACTCCCATCAGCATTCCTATTTTGCAGATGAGAAAAACAGGTTCAGAAGGTGAAGTGAGTTGCTAAGGTTACACATCATGGTGGGTCGGAGCTATGAGTTGGGCGCCAGAGCCCAAGATTTGACCCCCTATAGTAGTGCATCATAGAGAGTTGAGCAGCATGGTCCTGAAGGGGACATTAGGACACTAAAAGGTGCAAGTTAGACATCCCCACAGGTGAACACAAAGATCCTTCTCCTGGGAAACTGGAGAAGGGGATAGAAAAGTGGTGAGGAAAGGCTTCCTGGAGTTGGTATACGTAGGTTGGTTACTGAATGCTCAGCAGGTGGTCACGGGCCAGAGGAGGGGAGGGTGATACTCCAGGCAGAGAAGAATGTGGGCCAGAACCTAGCAGAGGGACACAGCCTGGCTTTAGGGGGTAAGTGTTAACACATGGCTTACTTCAGTGAGGTGGGAAAGAGACTGGAGATATTTCCAGGAACAAAATCCCAAAGCCACCCCCCCCCAGATGATAAATAACCACTGAGGGACTGAGGACAGGGAGAAGGGTGACCAGATGCAAACCGCAGAAGGGTCCCTCAGGCACCTGCATGGAGAGGAGTGAGGCTGTCCCATGGAAGGCTCAGCAGGGAACCACCCCTTAGTCACATGTAACCTGAGTAGGTTTAGCTTCAGGTGGGTCCTCAAATCTCAAACCAGCCCCCTCCCACTCTGCTAGTTCTCTTGCTACTGCACCTGAGAAACACAAGGCTCTTCAGGGGTTTCCATCAGTGGAATCATTCCAAGCTCCCCAGCTTTGCTATGGGTCCTGGCTCTTCTACCTGGTAATATTGAAGGTCAGGGACTGGTGGTGGAACTTGCTCTCCTTTTCTGACAATTTTCCTGGAGCCACTGAGTAGCACCCATTGTTTTTCAAGGGCTGAACTGATCCCAACTTGTTAAATTCAAAAAGATAGCACTGGAGGGTCCTGGCTCTTGTACCCTCCCTCTGGGATCCTCTTCTCCTGGGGAATATACTCTCTTCCCCATTTAACCACCTGGGAGTCACTAAATCTAGGGCTGATCATCTCCCTCCTTCTCTAGCCAATGCTTGTGTTAATGCAATCCAAAATGTGCCAATCACTCAGTTAGCACTAGCTTCCTAATCTATCTTGTTTTATAGATATTTTATGAAAACAGACTAGCCCTCTGATTTCCATCAGATTCCTCTAATTAGCAGAGCCATGCATTGATCTTGGAGTTGATTAGAAACTCTCCCCCTGGAATGAAATGTCAACCCCTTCTGACAGGCCCTAAGTGTCTTCTGATTTTTAACTTAATCATTCTTCCCTAAGAATGGATCCAGGGAGACTCTAGATCTTAACCAAACTAAAAAGTGGAAAAAAAAAACACTGGTAGAGATGAGGGAGGACGCCAGGACAATAGGTGTGTGTGGGTCACCCCCTAGCTGTGGATTGGCTGCACAGGGCCTAATCCAGTGGGCAGGCTGCTCCTGGGGTCTGGGTAAAAGCAGCTGCGACTTCCAGGAAGGTCTGTCCACAGCTGCTCCTTCCCAGAGCTCAGCAGACTTTGCACATGTGGGTAACCTGCCTGTGTGCCTTTATCCACCACCACTTCCTTGAGCGCCCCTCGTGGGCAGTGAGTACAGGGTTTGATATCAAGCCACCTTGACTTCAAACCCAGCCTGGCCTCTTGCTAGAAGGTGAAGTTTGATGCTGATAAATGCTTAAATCTCTTTTGACTCAAGTTTCCCCTGCTATTAAATAGAGGATAAAAATAATAGGATCAACCTGTAATGGGGATTAAATATAATAAGGGGTCTTGAGAGTGTTTAGCTCTCTATACCCGGCTAGGCACCGGCCAAAATAAACATGGACAAAAACAGTTATTATCATTATCAGCTGGGGATGCCAACATAAATGCAACAGAGCTCTCTGCCCTCTGAAAAGCCAGATGGATAGGGATCCCACTCCACCAGCACATTAGAGGGTGCCTGGGGTCAAAGGAAACGGACTCGGACCAGGTCCACAGGGAAGGAGCTGGGCAGACCCCAGGCATCTGGGACTACTGTCTCTCATCAGGAGAATCCCGGCCTTCTTTCCCTTCTTAGGGTCCAGTCAGGATTGTTCTGGCCACTTAGGTAGCCCTCCCATGGCCTCTGCCCACATGCAAGCAGGAGACAGAGCCTGAGAGCTCACTTGGTGCTGGCTGTGTCGCTGGCGAGGGCCATTAGAGCAGCTCAGCAGCTGAGGCTGAGCAGCTTATCTCGGCTCCCCAGCGAAACCAAATCACATCCGTGGAAAATATTAGGTTTTCCAATAAAAAGGCAAGCCAGGTTGAGTAAACCAGCTACTGCAGCAGACAGCTAATTGGCTCGTGTCTGTCTGAAAATATGGAACGTTTAATAGCCATCAGGAAGCATTGACGAGAGCCTCACCTTCTGGGGTTGGGGAGGATCTTCCCAGGGGTCATCACGCCTGTCACTCCCACCTGTCACTCCCAGCCCCCCAAGCCCACTAATTTTTCCCGTTAGGAAGGAGCATTTCATCAGAGGCAGGTGCAGCAGCAGGAGAGACCAGCAGCAAGAGGGAACTGGAATTTTTGAGTTCCTCTCCTGGCCAAACCACAGACCTGCTGCTGTGCCCCTTAACAGGCATGCATTTATCAGAGAGACATTTAATTGAGTGACTACTATGTACTGGGTATCAAAGATAAGGACTCGATACAACATTTTTTCACGTTTAGGGATGATCAAAACATTTGTGTGATAATTCCATAGGCCCACAATTTCATTTCCTGTTTGTGTTAGTTATCTCTTTCTGTGTTCTCAATTATTCCCAACTTGGAAGCTTAAAACAGCAAATATGGTTTAGCCACAGTTTTTGTGGGATTCACTTAGGCATGTGATACGAACTCAGGGATGTTCCTGAAGTTATAGTCAGGCTGTTGGCTACAGCTACAGTCGTTGGAAGGCTGGGCAGGGGACACTACATGCCTATGTTCACTCACGTGGTTGTTAGAAGACGCCAGTTCTTCAAGTGGAGACTGACCACATTGTAGTTCCTCACAATGTGGGCCTCTCCATAGGTGGTCTGGATGCCTTTGCAACATAGAGCTGCTTTTCCCTGGAGCAAGGAAACAGAGGAAGAGAGACAGACATGTCACAGTGTCTTCTATAACACAACCTCAGAAGCCACATGCCATCTCTCTTTGGCATTTGGTATTCTACTGACTCTCTATGTGCTTCTTCGTGTGTGTGCGTGTGCATGTGTGTTCACATGCTTTTGCTCCTTTGCATCTTTTCCTTAATTGCAATGAATTTGTTGGTTCCATTGTTGACTCAGTCCAAAAACCCAGTCCTGACAGAAGTTTCTTTGTACCTTTTTTATGGGGGAAGGGGATTGGGAACTGAACCCAGGGCCACCTAACCACTGAGCCACATCCCCATCCCTCTTTTCAAAATATTTTATCTAGAGTCAGGGTCTCACTGAGTTTCTTAGGGCCTCGCTAAGTCGCTGAGGCTGGCTTTGAACTCGTGATCCTCCTGACTGAGCTCCTGAATCATTGGGATTACAGGCGTGCGCCACTGCGCCCTGCCATCTTTGAGCCTATTTTTTTTTTCCCACTGCTTCATCTGGAAGAATTCACTTCTGTCCTTTAAAGCTTAACTCAAATGTCAGCAGCTCCACATAGGTTTTCAGCAATCTTTTAAGCAAAGGTAGACATTCCCTCCCTCCTCCACTCTCCATGGAGCATACGTACCACTTTCAGTGAAACTGTCTTCTATTCGTCCTTAGATCTCAGATGCCTAGCACAATGTCAGGCACCTAGTAGAACAAGGAGGCGCACGTGGGGACAAAGGAATGGAGGGAGGGAAACGCTCCAGAAAGGTAAGTTTTATGGCAATGATGAGAGTCCTCATAATGCCCACTGCCAGCGTTTACTGAGGCACCTGATCATCTAGGCTCTGGTCCGGGGGGCTTCTGTGTGTCATCTCATGTAATGCTCACAGTCACCTTATAGTAAGCACTATTTATTATCACATTAATTACACAGATTGGATTTTCAAGTCACACAGCTAATTGAGAATTTTTAGTAGATGGTTTAGAAGATAAATCTAAAAGATTCAGAAGAAATATTTTAGTACAATATCCAATTAGTAGAGGATTAGTAAGAGATAAATAGAAATTTGAACTCCAGCAGTTTGGTGCTAGTGCCCTGAATTGAATCTTTGTGCTGTCTGCAGGACTGGAGGGGGAGGGACACGGGGGTCCTCATCAGACACACTGGCCCCAAAGCACATTCTTTTTTGGAGGGGGCTACTGGGGATTGAACTAAGTGCATTTGACCACTGAGCCACATCCCCAGCCCTATTTTGAATTTAATTCAGAGGCAGGGTCTCACAGAGTTGCTTAGTGCCTTGTTCTAGCTGAGGCTGGCTTTGAACTTGCAATCCTCCTGCCTCATCCTCCCAAGCCTCTGGGATGACAGGTGTGCACCATTGTACCCTGGCCAAGGCACATTCTTGCCTTGTTAGCTCTGTGGTTTCAGATGTCAGCTATGTGAACTGCAAAGGTTACACTTCCCCATCTGGGTGATGGCATCTCTTCCACCTAGCCTAGTGGGTTGTGCAAGGGATGACACATTTCCCTCTTGGGACCAGCATATACTTAATGGACATGTAACAAACCATCTATAGTTCCCTGATTCCTCCACCATAGGCCTTACACTCCTGCTATTTATTGCAGCTCCACATTCTGTTTGGTGAAAAGTGACCTGCTTTCGACATTTGTAGCATTCTGCTCATTTATTCATTTAAAAAAATATTTACTCATCAGCTACTATATTCCAGGCACAATTACAGATGTTGGGGGTACAATGGGTCCCCCCATTGTACATGGACATGGTCCAGACTCTTATAGCACTTATATTCTGATAAATCACTGATAGCTTCCAATGGCTCTTGTAACTAGTGGACAAATACACACTCAGACCAAAATACTATGAAATAAGGTGATGGGACAAAAATGGCTGGGGGTGGTGCTCCATCAGGAAGAGGAGGCGAGGAAAGGCCCTAAGCAGGTGGCTTTTGAGGTCAGCTCTGAATGGGAAGGAGCTAGTCTCAGCAAGATCTGAGGATGGGCACACCTGGAAGAGGTCACAGCATGGATAAAGATGCTTCGGCAGGATAAGCCTGTGTTGCACTCCTGGTTCATGAATGAGGGTGGAAGGGAATGAGCTCTGAGAGGCTGGACAGAGATGGAACATGGGGGCAGGAGAGCTCACTTAAGATCTTAGAATCCCTGGAACATGCACAGATTTGATTTACAGGGTAAAATGTGAATATTACTTGAAGGAGCGATTGTAGAAGCATTATCCCCCAGTTTAATTGAGATTTACAGTCTGAATCCACTCAAATAGATCCTTTCCTTTAAAAACCATTCTTTCCACCTCATAAGAAATGAGAAGGGGGCAGATGAAACCATTGTCTTAAAAATTGTCTTCTGAATTATTTTCTGAGAGAGATGAACATCAGTCTCTGTTCAGAAAAAAATGGCAAAGTTGCTATGTTATGGAAAGTTTCTAAAATAAGGCTGGTTTCACTTCTCACAGGCTGTCACTAGAGTCTACTGGAGACTTTACCAGCTTCAAAACACACTGCACAAAATACAAAAGGTCTGTGATTAAGGTGGACAAATGGACCTTCTTGAGAGTCAACTTTGACGTGGTACAGAGGAGTCCATTGCACATTACCCAGAAAAAAGAATTGCTGAAATTAAGTGGACTAGAGACTTAAAGGACTTTGGCTTTAACTTGCAGTAGCCGGATAGCTGCAATAGCTTAGGGGTAGCATGGAAAACACAGAGGGTGATTTTTACCTTCTACTCTGCATAGGTCCAGACATCTTCCAATATCCTGTAAGTTGCTAAATCAAAAATATTGCACTTCAGTAGTTTCAACAACTGGCTTCAAAATTCCACAGAAACTTTCCTTTCAGGGGACTTTGAAGGTAGATCTGAAGATCATTCCTTCCATGGATTTGGAGTGCACAGATATGAAAAATTTTCTAGGGAAAGCGATATATATATATATATACATAGTCACATAACAGTGGTGACATTTCCAAACATCTATTTTTCCAAATGCCCTCTCCATGCCAGGGTTTTTGTTTTTGATGTCATTGCTCTCTCATATGTTGTTAAAAATGTCACCTTTACCTTGCATTTTATGCTTGCATTTTTTCCCCAGAAAATATCTGCTAGGTAGCATACTCTTGACAGCCACTTGTCATCTCAAAGTATGTCAGCAAATTGGGATGTTGGTCTTTTTTAGAAAGAATAACATGCAGCTCTGCTTTAAGTGTAGCACCTGTTTTAGGTACTTGGTTTGACATAATGAAACCCTGAGCTACAAGAGTTGTTACAGTCACCTCCCTGCTCATTACAAAGCAGCCTAATGATTGTATTTGAGCTCTGGCTTTTCTAAACATAAGCACGTTGATAACACTGTGGCCTCTCGTTTATTGCTAGTTTCTATTTCCTGGTGCCATCACTCACCTGGGAATGAATCATCTTGTATTATAATCAAAGCAGCCTCTACATCAGAGGTCACACTCATGCTCCCCCACCTCCCACCGCCTTTTAAACAACATTGTTTTTTTACTTAAGAAGCAATTTATGATTGAGAATATAACTTTTCAGGTCCATCATTTGAGGAGATTATGAAAAGTAGCTCTTCATATGTTGAAATGAAATTATTATTGAATATGCATAAAATTATTATCAATGTTATTCTTCAGGGCAAATCACAATTATTGTTGAAATTATAATTGCATCTGAATTTTAAAGACCGATACATTTATAACAAGTTTGACTTGCCTGTATTTTCATTCAAGTGTGTAACAAAACTTCTATGCTATATTTTGTCCTAATTTTATTTTCCTGATTTTCAGGGCTGTTTTACATACTTTATTGTCTATCATACATTATTTCAGCTATTTACTGCAATAGAAAAAAAATGTTTCTTCGGTAGTGTATTGCATTTCGATATTAGGTAAAAAATCTCGAAAGGAATATCCAGTAACTGTCCTTAGTTTTAGTGAAGTAATATCAGTGCTGGATGGACTGTTGTGTGAATGTAAACATCACACACCTGAACTCCCGATGACTGGGTTCACGTTCTGTCTCCTGAACTCTGAATGTCTTCCTAACCTAGATGGTTTTACACCCTCGTTAACATACAGGGTACAACTCAACTGTGCCTGTGATTGAGTGCAAAGATGGTGCTTGACATTCATGAATATGAACCCCCATCCCGCGTGGTCTTCTGGATAATTCTGTATAATCTTGGCTGTGTTCTTGCCAGACTTGTTCTTGTGTCACTGTTTTACCTAATAGTGTCACCAGGGTCTAATGCAGATAAATGGAGCACAGGTGAGCACAGCTGCTCAAGTGCCAGACAGTGGGGACACAGAAAAACTATCAAAAATGTCGTGTCAGATAATGGGCAGAGGAGACAGGCACATACCCAGACCTCGTTTATCCTCTCTGTGCCTGAAGATGCATGGAAAGAGCTCGCTCGGGAGTAGGGGAACTGACAACTTTGCCATGTTTGGTTTTGGTATGGATCATTTGAACACCAAAGGTCACTATCAAAAGGGTGAAAAGTAAACCCATAGAATGGAAGAAAATATATGAGATGGGGGATTAATATCAAAATAGGTAAAGAACTCTGACAACTCAACAATAATAACAGCAATCACAAACTCCACTCTTAAAATGGATAAAGGACTTGAATAGATAGTTTTCCAAACAAGATAAACACAGGGCCAACAGCCCAATAGCACATGCAAAGATGTTCACGGCTGGTTAGGCTGTTGCAAGTGAAGTCCGTAATTCTCATTATGATGTTCAGTATACGTTTTTGTTTGTTTGTTTGTTTTTTAATGGAAAATAAGTGTCAGTGAGGTTTTGGGAGAATCAGAAAACTTGTGCTTCTCCTGTGGGAATGTGAAATGGTGCAGCCATTGTGGAAAATGGTATGGTAGATCCTCAGAAAATTAAACATGGGGTCACCTTGTGGTCTGGCAATTCCATTTCTGGTAGTATTGAAAGCAGGGATTCAAACAGGTTATATCACAACAGTGCTATTCACGGTCCACAGAGGTGGAGGCTAGCTAAGTGTCCATGGGTGGATGAACAGGTAAACACTAAAGGGGATATATATGTATCTGGCCTTAAAAAGGAAGGAAATTCTGATGCAAACAATAATAAGGACGAATGCTGAAGGCATTGTGTGGAACAAAATAAGCCAGTTATAAAATAACAAACGCCACGTGGTTCCACTCACATGAGGAGACTGGAGTAATCAAATTCAGAGTGATGGTAGAATAGTGTTTGCCAGGGGCTTGGAAAAATGGGGACTGGGGAGTTATTTTTAAATGGGTGCAGAATTTTAGGTTATGAAAATATTCTGGAGACCTGTGGTGGTAATGGCTGCACAGTAATATGAATGTACTTAATGTCACTGATCTGTGGGCTTCAAATGGAAAATTGTACCCAATGTATATGTTACCATGGTAAAAGGAAGCCCTCCAGGAGATATCAATATCCACTAAGGTTTGAGGAGCTTCATTAAGGTTGTGTTATATTACAATGTGATTTGTTATGCTATGATCTTAGGAAGAATTCTATAAAGCCTAAACATTTTTCCTATTAATACTGAAAATAAATAAGTTCATGTTTTGTTTTGTTTTGTTTTGTTGTTTTTAAAAAGAGAAGTCAGTCAAGATTATCTGAATTGGTTACTTATAACTGAGAAAAATTCTTATTTCCTTTCTTTTATATTAGTTTGGTTTTGTTCTTTTCTCAGTGCCAAGGGCTGTACCCAGGGTTTTATGCACACAGGAAAATGCTCTATCACTAAGCCACATATTCAGCCTTTGTAAGTCACTGGGATTTGGAGGTGCTTGTTACACAGCAATACTGCAGTAATAACTGACAGATACAAATTACCTTTTTCAACTCTGGTCTGCTTTCAACTCCTTTTAGAGTCTACCACTATGAAAGATGATCAGGTGTGTGGAAAGATCTTTCAAAATGAGTATTTTATTATTATTAGATAAAATTCCCCTACTAAGTAATCTTTTCTCTTTCTTTTCCCATTTGTTCCTCTCCCCACCTCCCCCAGAAACAGAGATTACCTTTCCTATTTTCCTTCTTCTCTATCTGCCTTATTTCTTATTTTTCTGCATTTCTTTCTTGTTCCCACTCCCATCTTCCTCTCACCACTCCTTAACTTCCCTACTTGCCGTGTTAGAAAACAGCAACACAGAGGTGTTGAATGCATGACTCCTCACCACTATGACCACTCTAGAAGCTTCCTAGCCCGTTAGAAGGCAAACATGGAGACAGTGGACCACCAGGGTAGGCGATGGGGTGAAATCATTGGAGAAGAAGTAAGAGGGAAAACTTACATAAGAGACATCTGGGGGCTGGGGATGGACAGATGACTAGGGATCCCCAAAACAAACATTAGAAAGAGAATATGTGTGCAGTGGGCATGGCATGTATAAAGGCCAGGCTCATGAGAGCCACTGCCTTTGAGGAACTGCTGGTAGCTCAACACAGATTGGGTTATTGGCAGAGGTGAGCTTATAAAGTAGGAGGTGAATCCAGAAAGACAGCAGCCAGGGCCAATTCATGAGAGAATAGTTAAGCCATGTGAAGCAGTTTTGAATTTTATTGTACACCCAGTGGGGAGCCACAGAAGATGAGGAAACCAAGGCTTGGAATTTTTATAAACTAGTAACAACATTTATTTACGTGGAGGGAAAGAAGGCAAATTTGTACTGGAGGTTAATATCCCGATGGCATTGTGTCCAGCAAAAATGATCTTCAATTATGAGCAGTTGATTATTTCTTTTTCATGGCCATTGTATGCTTTTTTTGTGGGAGGGGGGCTTTAGACATACTTTCTACTAATAAAACAGACCAGGCCAGAGCAAGCTGGTGGGACATACATTTGACCCCTATAAGGTGGTTTGATATGGTTTAGATATGTGGTATCCCCCAAAAGAAAGCTCTGGTGTGAGATACTGCAAGAATGTTCAGAGATGAAATGATTAGATCATGAGAGACGGAGCCTAATCTATGGATTAATCCAGTGATGTGGATTAAATGGGTGGTAACTACAGACAGGTAGCAGGAGGCTGGAAGAAATTCAGAAATTCAGACGCATGCCTTTAGGGTTTCTATTTGTCCTTCATGAACCAAGCTCTCTCTCTTTCTGCTCCCTGACTGCCATGCCCTGAGCTGCTTTCCTCTGACAGTCTTCTCCCGTGATGCTCTGCCTCACCCCAGGTTCAGAGCTATGAACTTGGATGGCATCTCTGAAACTTGAGCCCAAACAAACTTTTCCTCCTCTGGGTTGTTCTTACAAGAAGTTCTGGTCACAGCAAAGCAAAAGCTGATTAAAACAGTGTTGCAGAGTTAGGAAAATAAGGTAAATCGAAATCCATTTATGAATTCAAATCCATCATGGTAGAAGAACATGGGTAGAGCAGTGGTCTCAACTCCTGAGAGTGGGCAATAACTATGATTTCTCTACAACCACCTGTGGAGCTGACCAAAAGTATACTAGTTGCTCTTGTGGATAGTATGAGGACATCTTTATTTTCTCAAAAAAAGGTGGGGGGGGCAAAGAAGACAAAAATAGTACTGATCTTCCTGTGTAGGAATCTGAACCCTTTAGAACCTCCAGTGTCTCCATGAACCCCCTTTAACCCTCACATTAATCTTGTGAAGTCATTAGAACAAATTTAGAACAAATATGTTCAGTTCTCTTTTGTAAAATAAGCAAACTACATTACTTTCTGAGGGCCACGTGGATTGCATTGGAATTTAAACCCAGGAATTGAAGCCCTAAACCCAGGGTGCTGTCTCCTTCCTATTTGTAGTGCATTCACAAACATTAGGTCAGAGAATCAGAGCCACTTTGGGTGTTTTAAGTATAAATCTATTTAATATAGGGAACTGGAGGGAGGAGTTTCATAAGACCCTTGCAAGGGTCAGGAAAGACATCAGAGAGGTATTGCTGAATTTCAGAAAATGTAGGAAGGAACTACCAATCTCAGTACCTGGAGAAAAGCCCTGTCAAAAGCCCCACCTAGGCCAGGCATGGTAGCACCCTCCTGCTATCCCAGCTGCTCAGAAGGCTGAGGCAGGGAGATTGCAAGTTTGAGGCCAGTCTGGATGCCTTAGTGAGACTTGGTCTCAAAAAAAAAAAAAGGGCTAGGGATGAGCTATAGTACTGAGCTACAGTAGTATAGAATTCCCAAGTTCATAGCACTCCCACCTACTGCCTGATGAAGGCTGCACTGTGCGCACTTAGCTGCTCCTGGACAAGAGAATCATCCACACTTGCACATTACGGATCTCAAAATGCCCCTTCCTGGCAGAATCACACTGATTAGAACTGCTGGTAAGGGTATCTGGGAAAGTGGTTTCCAAGCTTCTACTCTCTGAGTTTCAAGGTTAAGTTCTAGAAAAGCAGATGTGATACTGAGTATTAGCAGACAATATGCAGCCTGTCCAGTTCTCAGCCAGAATAAAAGCCTATCAAGTGGGTTGTTAAAACCGAAGAGGGATTTTCCTATCTTGTTTCCTCCCACATACTCCTATGGTGGATCCGCTGCCTTGCCCTCTAATGAGGCAGCCAGGAAGAATTGAGTATCCCCTGAATGGGGAAATCAATGGGAAAGGAAGGGCAGAGGAAGATTCATTCCATACTAAGGTAGATCATCAGATGGTGAGTAGTGGGCAGAGGGCTGTGTGGAGACCTAAGCCTGTTCCAGGTAGGAGCCAAGGTAGGGTTGCAATTAGACAATAGCCTGTGCATTATGGGGTTCTTGGGAGCATTTGTCATAGTGTCTGTTTGGCACATAGTACATGCTCATGCAACATTAACTGTTATTAGAATGAGCTCAGGGAGTTGAACTAGCTATCAAGATACTCTTCGTTGAGTGATAGAATTCACTCTCTATAGTGCTTTATGCTGTGCAGAATCTTACTCCTGTGGCTGGATACAGAGGTTTTAACAGACTGCTTTCACCTCACACCTCATTATTTTTGTTACTGTTATCATCCTTGTTACTATTATCTCGTAAGTGCTCTACCATGTTATATCACATGTACTTTCCTTGCTGTTCTTCCTATAATTATAAAAATGCACAGCAAACCTATATGATCCTCTAGTGCAGGTATGCTCTATTTTGCAGATGAGGGAAACCAAAGATCAGGAAGTAAAAAGGGTTGTTGGTTCAAGGTCACCTTGTCAATTACTAAGGAGCTTGACCTCTGAATATCAGCTTTGGATGGACTGCAGGCAGTTAGGATACCATCTTGCACATGATGATTCTCCAAGGGCGCCCCCTCCCCCCCATTCCTCCAGTACCTAAGAATTGCAGGATCATTTACCGACATTCTTGACCTGCAGACATCTTACACATTCCCATGATTTTCTCTGGCTTCAAAACTTCTGATACAAACACACTTTAGAACATATCATGGTGGCTTTTCAGGTATATTTAACCATTTCTGCCCAATTACCCCTGGGGGGGATATAATTATTTTTCCTGACTCTGCAAGAATATCATGGTCTCTGTGTGACCATGGACAAACTCCTCAACTCTGCTGAGCCCCAATTTCCTCACCTACCTAATAACACTTAGGAACATGTGGCTGGTGCTTCATCTATGGAGAAACACCAGCCCAGCGCCTGGTAGATGAGAAAGACAGCTTTCCCTCATTTTCCCTCCCTCCTTCCCAGCCTCCTTCTTCCTTTATCTCCTGCTCCCTGTCAGTTTCAACACCGTCCTTCATCTTAAGCTGCCGTCTCCAACATCCCACAAACTTCGATGGCACTGAAAAGGACTAAAATAAAAACAAACATATTCTAGAGGTATCAAGCCACTATCGTGGCCTTGACCTTTACAAATGGGAACCCAAGAAGAAAAATGTTAATTTAACTCTGTGCCCTGTGAAAGGTTGAGACATTGGCCCAGGGTCTTGTGAAAGCCACAGATGTGGCCTGAGTGATGGATCTCTCTTCACGGCAGCAGATGACACTTCTGACCTGGGACCCAGAAAGACTCCGTGACCTTCCCTACCTCTTTCTCCCCACTCCCAGTCTGACTCTCTTATAGGCCAAGTTTTCATCCTCAACAGTCTAAGATGGGGGCCCCCATGATCCCCCCACCCCCCACTAGTTCTGACTATTACTCTTTAGCTGTGTGTTATTAGACAAGACATTTAGCTTCTCTGGGCTTTAGTTTTCTCATCTGTAAAATAGGGACACTAATACCATCAACCACATGGGTTCTCTGAACACACTGTTAAAATAAACCTGACAATCACAGTAACTGAGTATCTGCTACTTGTCGGGGCCTCCGCTAAGTCCTTTGTATCCATAAGACCTACCATAAAGCTGGTGCTGCAGAATCTGATTCACAGGTGAGGGACCCATTTCTCAGAAATAGTGTAGCTTTCCTTAAGGCAAATAGCTAGGAGGACTCCAACCCCCTTGGTCTTTTCCCTGGAATGCACCAATCCCCCCGCCCTAAGTTGTTTATTTACCTAATTCAACAATGCTCATCTAAAACTTACTACGTTACTGCCAGCCACTGTTCTAGGGAATTCTCAAGTACTAACTCAAGCTGTCATCCATGACAAGTCTTTGAGGTAGGTGCTCGTTCCATTTAAGAGGCAAGGAAACTGAGACATAGGGAGTTCAAGCAATGGGCAAGTTGCCCTAGGAAGTGTAGAGACAGAATCGATGTCAAGGAAGACTGGCTTCTAAGTCTAAGCTTGGGAACACCAAAGCCATGCCACAGTTGCCTGTACCTGGGCAGATGGCTGAGGCTTATACGCTGGAGGATGCTCTTAGCATCAGCCTCCACCCCTGTTCTCTGATTCGGGCTCTCTGCCTTGGATGTGGCTGGTACCATTCCCCCTCCCCCAAATTCTTTCTATTTTGGAAGAACAAGGAGAAGGGCACATGGCTCCAGCCCAGAGCAGATAGGGCTGAGCTGAGAAATTGGGGTGACCAGACGCCCGCACAGCACAGACTGCCTGGCCAGAGCAAGGGATGCTGCAGTCACTGTGATAGCTGGTGGTAACAGACTCTTTCAGGCCAAGACCTGCTAATGCATTTTGTCACTTTGAAGAGTGCCTCCAATTACACGTTCTGGTCAAAGGCCGTGGTTTAAAATGTATTGCACTATACTTGACTAATCTCTTTCGTAAACTCAGGTAGTACATGCTGGTGAAATGTCAGAGCTAGAAGGATCTCTGGGAGCATGGTCTGGGGCTTTCCACCCTTTACTCACCAGACTCCTAAATGAAGGAGGATGGGGACGTGACAGCCAAGATTATGCCTGCAGGGAGTGGCCAAGTTCCACTGGGCCAGTTGTGTGCTGTTGGATGCCCTGTTATTTTTTTAAAGACATTCTTCCCCAAATCCCAAAGGCAAGGACTCACATGGCTTTTTCTGTTGAATTTCAGAAGTGGGCTATGTTAGAATTCCTGGGTCTCACTGCGCCCTCTGCCTACCTCGTGCTCCCTTAACCAAGGGCCTGGGAACTCAGTGAAATTAGGGGTGTTCATGCTCTACATGATGTTAGAACCATGACTCCAGTTCTTTAGTAGAAGCTATCCTGGACATAACCCAAGACGTTCTCATTTTCAAAGGTTCATCCAAGAAGTATCTTTGCAGCAGCTTCAATGCAATGTTCCTAATTTGCCATTTTTCTCCTGAAATGTTTTGCTCTTTACAGGTCTATAGAATCCTACATCCTTGGACAGGGTGGAGGGAGCATAATAGGTTTTTTAAATGATAACACCTAGATGTGGTGAAAGAGCAGGGAAATAAGTGCTCGCGATACAGCTGATATAGAGGCAAGGCGTTACAGTCTCCAGGGACAATTTGGCAATGCACATCCAAACCTTTGAGATTAGCTGTATTATTAGATACAAAATCCCCACAGCTAGAAATGGCCACAAGGGTTCATAGACAAGATGGGGAAAACTGGAAAAATCCTTAAATGTTCGATAGAAAGGAATTTAGATAAATCATGGTTCATATATATAAGGAAAAAAGAAATATTTTATAATAATAAAATAATAGCATATGTAGCTCTTACTACTTGCCAGCTTAATTCATGATCAATGCATGTAACACAAAAATCCTATGAGGAAGATATCATTATTATGTCCACTTTATTGATGTGAAACTGAGACCCTGAGAGTAAAAGTGACTTGCCCGTAGTGCTTCAGCTAGTAAATGGTAGAGCTGAGATATACATCCCAGCTGTCTGGCTCAAGAGTCTATACTGTTAACCACTAGGCTGCAATTCTTCTGGATGAACAGCTAGTAAATGTGTATATATGAACATAGGTGTGTGTATAAAAAGGGACTTGAAATCTATGCACCCACATGAATGAGGGATGATATGATTGCAAGTTTTATTTTTGTTTGTGCTTTCTTCTTTATGCTTTTCTATACTTTCCAAATTCACTTCAAGGATATTATTTTTGTTTAACTGGAAAAAATGTGGTGGATAATTTTTTTAAAATAAGTAAATCTAAGATGTGATGTTATCTAATTCCTTATCAAATGCATTTCTGTACCATCTCCAACAAGCAATAACTTGACCCTCATTTGAACTGCTCTCTGGACAAGGAGCTCTTGGATCTGGCTTTAGGAAGCTGGTTCGGTCTAAGAATGGAGGGGAAGGTGACCTTGGGATTGTATATATGTGGTGCATCCCAGCCCACAATGGAGGAAACCAGTCAAAAGATTTGAGGCACAGGTGTAGGGATGCTGAGAGCTTCAGGGGGTATCTTGATGAGTGACAAAACCCCCCAGCACAATGAAGGTGACAAAAATCATTCATGGCATTGGCTTCTGTCTCATTTATTTCACAGCCTGTTGCTGAAATCATTCAAGAGACAGGTTTCTGGTGAACAAGATGAGGACTCCCATCTTTAAAGAAGTCACCCTGAAAAGTGTAAGATGCCATTTTTCAACGACAAAAGTGGCAAATAAATAAATAAATAAATAAATACAACCCACTGCAGGTGAAGTGGTGGAGCCTTCTCCTCTACTGCAAGAGAGAACATAAAGTGGTGCAACATCCAGTAGGACAATTTGCCAATATTTATCAAAATTAAATGAGTGCTTTCCATTTAGCTCAACAACCTCATCAGCCAGGAACCTGCCTGATGAATATAAGCACAGAAATATTCAGTACTATCATTACGAGATTGGTTGTAATAGATAAAAACAATATTGGAAGCAAAGTGTTCTTCCGTAGGGGTCGCACTAAATAAATTATGGTGCCACCATATGGAGTGTTCAGAAGACATCAACATTGTGAGAGAGAGAGACCCACACGTGCCAATGCGGGGAGATCTTGATGCAGTCTTATTAAGTTACAAAAAGCTAAATACTGAACTGAATCTTCACGAAAGGAGACTATTGATGTACATATATACGCAGGCTGGAGTATACTCATGGCTTTTCTCTCCCCCAAAAAGAAACTAAAAGGAACTTTTCCTACACTTTTTAAAAAGAAGCCACCTTTGAGCAGAAGGGATGCAGGAGTAAGGAGGGAATTTTATGTTCATCTTGTGCCTATTTTGTTTGAATGCTCCATTATATGTTAGTGATTGTTTTTCCCAATGGAAGCAGGGGTTATCTAGGAAATTGTAGACCATTTTTTTATTGTTGGTTTTCTCTCTATCTATAACAAACAGAACACTCTCACACACACCCTAGTGTCATCTTATTTTCTAAAATAACAGAGACTGCTCCTCCAAGGCTCTCAGGTACCCACTTTCTCCCCTCAAAGTCAAACACACAACCTGTCTGCACTTGCTATTCCTGGGTCCTGTCCCTGTTGTCTGCCCAGTTGGTCTCCTAACCCCTCTTGGTCATGAGTCACTGCTCCCAATTCCAATTTAGGACTAGAAGAAATGATGGACTTTTACAGGAAGCCAGTTCAATATCAGGGTATGCATCAGAGTATGCTATAATAACAAATAAATCTTAACAGCTTGATGATATTGAAGTTTAATTCTTGCTCATGGTGTGACGTGATGTGATTGTGCTCCTCTCCTCCATATGGTGATGCAGGGGTTGAGGCTGTACCCACCTGTGTTTCTGCTCTTTTGTGGCTTCAGGTTTGTCCCAGCATGAAAGGAATCTTTTCCCTAAGCTATCTTTCTGGTACTTAGCCAGGATCCCCAAAATGCTATTTCATCATCTTTTTATTCATCGAAGGCCTCAGAGTTCTTCCCTCACTCCTGTACTACAGCCATGTCTGCAAACCCTGTGTGATGATGGATTTTTATCTGTCAACTTGACAGAGCCACTGTGTGCCCAGATATTTGGTCAAACACTATTCTGGGTGATTCTGTGTGTGGAAGGCTGGGATGTATGTCTGGATGACATTAACCTTTGAATCAGAAGACACTAAAGCAGATTGTCCACCCTAGTAAGGGTGGGCCTCATCCAATTTTTTGCAGCCTGAATAGGATAAAAGCTGAGTGACAAATAGCTACCTGTCTTCAGGCTGTAACATCTGTCTTCTGCCTCCACCTTGGACTTGGACTAGAACTGACATCAGTGCTCTTCTGGTCCTTGAGGGTTTGGATTCAGATTGGAGCACTATTATTGGCTCTCCTGGGTATTCATTTTGCTGCCTGAAGATCTTGAACTTCTCAGCTTCCAAAATCACATGATCCAATAACAAATATGACTGTGTGTGTGTATGTGTGTGTGTGTGTATGTGTGTGTGTGCACGTGCACGCATACGTCTGTGACTTTCTCTTGGTTCTGTTTGTCTGAAGAACCCAGAGTGATGCTTCCTTTGTGACACTGCCACTGCTTTCCACTAGAGCAGCCAAAGAACACTTCTCCACTCCATGGAGTTTGCCATGAAGTCATGTGACTTTCTCAGGAAAATGGAACATTAGTGGACACTAGATAAGCAGAGACCGTCACTGCTCCTTCAACAGGGACCCACGTGTAAGGGTACATGGAATAAACTTGAATCTGGATTGACTTAACCCAGCTTATCTCATCCAAAATTAGCCAAAACTCAGCCTATCAACAGACCAGTGAGCAAAAGAATAGAGTCATGAATTGCTTCATGATGGGAATATGTTCTGAGAAATGCACTGTTAGGTGAGTTCATCACCATGCCAATATCACAGAGGGTGCTCACACAGACCTCCATGGCATAGCCCCTGCACACCTAGGCTATATGGTACAACCTATGGCCCTAGGTTACAGATCTGTAAAACGTGCTCCCATACTCAATATTATAGATGATTGTTACACAATGGTAAATATTTGTGCCTCTAACCATAGAAAAAGGACAGTAAAAATACAGTATAAAAGAAAAAAAAATTAATGAACCTGGTGTGGCAATTTACTCCTGTAATCCCAATGGCTCAGGAGGCTGAGGAATGTGGATCACAAGTTCAAAGCCAGCCTCAGCAACTTAGTGAGGCCCTTAAACTTAGCAAGACCCTGTCTCAAAATAAAACCTAAAAAGGGTTGGGGATGTTGTTCAGTGGTCTAGTGCCCCTGGGTTAAATCCCTGGTACCAAAGGGGGAAAAAAGAGATAAAAATAATGGTCCAACGACATAGGGCCTCAGTGAAGTCCCAGCACACATCCACGCACACTGGGCACTTTGTAAACACTGTACATTTAAGTGACCACAAAGTCACTAAAGAATTCTTTTTTCAATTATAAATCAACTTCACTGTAACTTTTTTAACTTTAAAAACTTTTTAATTTTTCAAAAGCTTTTTGAGACTTTTATAATGACACTTTGTTTAAAACAGATTGTACAACTGTAAAAAACATCTTCCTTATACGTTTATTCTATATGTTTTTATTCCATCTTTTAATGTACTCTTTAATTATTTTGACTTTTCAAACTTTTCAAACATCTTCCTTATATGTTTATTCTATAAGTTTTTATTCCATCCTTTAATGTACTCTTTAATTATTTTGACTTTTCAAAGACTAAAACACACACACACTCATTACCCTAGGACTCTGCAGGGTCAGTATCAGAACAACGGTCTTCCACTTCCACATCTTGTCCCACCAGGAGTCCTTCATAGACAGAGACTGGCATGGAGCTGTTGCCTCCTGTGATAACCAGGTCTTCTTCTGGAATCCACCCCCTCCATCGAGGACCTTCTAAGGCTCTTTTTGAGCAGGTATCACTCTTTTCAGAAATATATTCATGGTAGTTTGATGGTTGGTTTTCTTCTTTCCTGGTAGATTTTCGGTAAGCAGATAAGATTCCTTGAACATTCCTCTCCATCCATGAAAACCCTTTGGTGTTGGGGTCCATGTATTCAGATATTTTGGGGAGCTTGCTGAGGTCTTTAGAAGTTTCTACTAAACTCTTGACTGAATTCCCTTGAGGGTTCTTTTCTTCTCCTGCACTTCCTTTTCTCTTGCCTCTTCGTTAGCTATGCATTCACTAAGTGATCAGAAATTTTCAGCCCTATGATAATCTTATGGGATGGCAATTGTACCTGTGATGTATCGTTGACCACAACATTGCTTAGAGTTGCATGATTGTGATTATTGTTGTAAGCCACACCATGGAGTCACATCCCCAGCCCTATTTTGTATTTTATTTAGAGACAGGGTCTCACTGAGTTGCTTAGCACCCTGCTAAGTTGCTGAGGCTGGCTTTGAACTCACGATCCTCCTGCCACCACTTCCCGAGCTGCTTGGGATTACAGGAATGTGACACTGTGACAGGCCTAGAATCCCAATTTCAAAGAAAACATGAAACATTCAAAGCCTGGGTCCAAGGACTTCTGAAAAATCCCCTCGTGAACAACTGAAGCTCAGAGTGGGCAGGGTTGTGCCTGAATTCACTAAACATTGACCAGAGCCTAGGTTTCCAGAGCTAAAGACAGAACTTTTTCATGACAAGATAGCTACCATCCAGCACAGACCCAAGGGATGCTGGGGTATTGATTTGGTCAGGAAAGCGGGGAATGAATGAAAAAGGGACACAGAAGAGACTGGAAGGGATACATGAGACAGCAGAGGCTATAAGCAGCTTTCTATTTCCTCAGTTAGCTTGAATCTTGGTATCTAGCAGTTTGTGGGTCTCTGCTAAGCTACAGCACTGATTCTCAGAAACCATCCTCATGATAAACCAGATTCCTGGACGCCTGGAGGAAATGGCAGACTCTCTGTGCTGATTTCCCAGGCACCATTTGTATGGCATACCCTCTATTTCCTGCTCTTTGCTTGCTGTGCCTGTTGTTATATCCAAAAGCCTCAAGCCACTAGGGAAAGGAGCCCAGGGCATAAGGCAACATGGAGAAAGAGAGAATAACATCTGCTTCTTCTCTGATCCAAGCACGCATCCTGATGTGTGGGCAGGTGTGTGCATGTGCCTCTGTCCAGGGTCCTGCAGGAGAGATGGCAGGTGCACTGACTCCATCTGTCAGGAGAGGGCGCCAGCACTCAAGTGGAGCTCACCAGGAGGAAGCCAGGGTCAACCAGGAGGGCTCTGATCCTTCCTAAACCTCCTCTATCTGGTTTCCTTCCTCAGCCTCTCTCTTCTTCCCCCATTCTTGCCTTCTTGATTTTTCTTCTCTTTGCTCCCTTCAACATTTTATCTCCACTTCGCATTCTTTTTCTTTTCTCTCCCCTTCTCATCATGTGTCCCATAGATAAGGAATAATCTTCTCTAGAGGATGCCAGGCTGAACAGAGTAGCCTCTGCTTCATGATGCATATATTCCAGAAGGGATAACAGCTGAAACCAAATACAAAAATGAATCTATAATTGCAAGCTGTGATAAAATCAATGAAGGAAAAAAGGGAGATGTCACAGGAGGGAATTGGTGGGGAAATCTAGTTTAGAATCTGGTGCAGGAAGGTCTCTACTGAAGGGCTATTTAACCTGATGCTCAAAGAAGAAACAGGAAGAAAAGAATTCCAGGCAGTAGAGCCAGTGCATGTGAAGGAATGTCCTTGGAGTGCTCGGGGAACTAGAGGGAGGCCAGAGAGACCATGGCTCAGAGACCACAAAAAGATTATTGGGGCCACAGGAGCTAAAACATCTGGTATTTGTGGTTTATCCCAAGGTCACGGGAAGCTGGAAAGCTGTTGGATTTCACTTAAGCAGAGGATTGACATGATCCAGCTTTACCTTATAAAAAAATACATTTGGTAACCTTTAGCAAGATGGATTGGAGGGAGGGCTGTTAAAATCCAGTCATGGAAGTTCAAAGGGAAGGTGAAGGTGGTGGAGCTCCATCCTTGGAGAAAAGTAGACAGAGTCAAGACATGTCTTTGCAGCACTTTGATATTCATGAAGGCTTTGCCTAACCTGCACCCCCATACTCTCTGAACTCCCAGTACCCCTGACCTCCCCATTCTGACCTCTCAAGGTGATACTCTTGTTGCTTTAGCAGAGATTCCAGGTTGGCACTAAAGGATAATAACATCATACCCTTGATCTTTAGGTTAAAGAGCCAAAATGACGAAAGACCTGCAAGGAAATGAAATTAGGCTGAACCAAGTAGGGGCAGAGCAATGAAGAAAGCGTGTAGTGATGATGAGGGCCCCTGTAACCCATCGTATGCTCACCTAACTCAGAGAGGCAGGGTCAGCACAGAAGTCTCCCCTCCCCACCACACACACCCTTATATTTTTAGAATCTTAGAGAAAAAAAGATAAGTGTTGGTTCCCAGGTGGGACCCAAGAAAGTAAACAGAGTCTCAGAGTTCACCCATGTTCCATCAGCCAGGTGCTGGGTCTTAGGGACTCCCAGGCACTGCCAATCTTGGCAGGAAGACAGCTCCTGTGCACTACCCACTCACGGAATTTCAGACAAGTTGAATGGCGGAACTGAGTTCATCCAATTAAAATTCTCAGATCTTGCTTTTTGTACCTATGACTTAATGATTGGAAAAAATGCCCCAAATGCAGGAGTCTTTTCCAATATCCCCAAGACTCGCAATGAACCCCAGAACCTGGGGCCCTCAGGGAGGAACACTGGATTGGGAGAAAAGAGACTCCGCTTCAAATTCAAATCTGCCCCATACTGAGATGATTCCAAACCACCTGACCTCTCTGAACTTCGCTCTTGCCCTGTGATATGGGGCAGTTAAATAAACCTGACCTCCCTCAGAGGGATAGTGAAAAATCACAAGAAATAAACCCATGGGGAAATTACGTGATTCTATGATCACAGAGTGTTCTGTTTAGAGGGGCTCAGCTGCCACCATGCTAAGAACACTGAGCTCAACTTTGAGAGTTCTAGCAGCTTCCTTTCCTTGACCTGATCCTACTTCCCGTAACTCCTACCTATCGGTCTGCTTCAGCCCATGGGGCTGCACAGAGCAAGCCCCATGCCTCTTGCCCCCACAGCTCTCAGACTGAAGGCACAACCAGGGACCCCCAAAGGCTTCCTCTCTTCAGGTGAAACCACCTCAGTCTCTCCAACAATTGCTGTTGGCCTTACATTTGAGTTCCTCACTCCTTAAATCTTCCTAGGGGCACTTTTGTTTGTTGATGTCCAAAGAAATATGGTACCCAGGTGACTCATGGGTTACCAGTTTTGCTCAGATTCCTATAGTGAGTGCACCAATTATGGCACTGATACCCTCCCTTGGCTGGAGGGTATCATGCCAGGAGTGAGGGAAAGGAAGATAAGGTGGGTATGTTACAAGAGTTGGCCCAGAGCCTGCTCTGGTAGATGGTCTTCATGTGAATGTCCTCCCTCAGGTTGATGTCTCCTCCTGATTCATATTCACCCAGGAGGATGTATTTGGGCAGAGAGAACCCAGAGAGCTCTTCTGCTCACACTGGATCTTTGTCCCCACTTGATGCTCAGGCTATTCCATGCTCCCAGGATACTGTGATCCCAATTGTGATGGTTATCATTCCAGGAGCATCTTAGTTTTCTGTAGGATGCTCAGCCATTTCCCCACTGGGCCAAACCAGAACCCAAGACCGTGTTTCTGGACATGCTCCTGGAATCTGCAGAAGAGCTCTGCTGCTCTCAAATGGCACTTTTGCGGCATAGTGCCACACACCATGGAGAAGAGATGGAGGTGCAGGCCCTCAGCATAAGCCCAGAAGGCTCTGTGAGGACAGGATGGGATTGGATGAAAATGTGAAGTTGGCAGAGAGGTTCTCAGAACCTCCAGACCCTACATGGGTATGCTTCACCCCTTCAGCGACAGCTTACCATCCCTGGGGGTGGTTCCTCGTCTGTTTCAACGTGTGCTCTGGAACTGGTCGGTTTCAGTGTGGTCGACTTAGCCACTTGCTGGTTGACCATGAATGCCTGCATCAGCAAGTGCCTCTCAACTGCCCAGTATGTGCCTAGTACTCTACTACATACTGGGATAAATGGGGCACTAAGACAGTCCTTACCCTCAAGGACTTCAGAGTTTAGAAAGAGAAGCAATACAGACCGCATTAATACTGTACTAAGGATAAGTTGGGGAGCAGTGGGAAGCATCTTTAAGAACTCAGCCTTAACCTCAAGTGGGAGGGTAGGGATCTACATATGTGCCGCTGGCCATATGTCTGTATATATCGCAGCTCTTCACACAAGTCTCACTCTAGGGAGGACCCAAATAAAGCTGTGTGGAGTGACTCGCATGCTCTCTGCACCCAAGCTCTAAGCCTCAGTGATTCTAGAAGGTTGTTGCCAACTTGCCAGATGTGAGAGTCTGATTCTAAAAAGTATTCAATAGAACTGAAATGCATTGGAAACCAGGACTGCCATTGTCCTCGTGGCCTGTTTCAAGAGCTGACTTTTATTCTTCCCTCTGTTGGCCCGATCAGCTCATGCTTGCAACCTGGTCCCCAGGCCCACTGACTGATGGCAAATATTTCAGATCTGGAACAGCTCATTGGTGGGAGCCAGGAAGAATAATAACAGCTCCTGACAGTCTTTCATGGTTTTCCCTAAATGTACCTTCCTGTACCAAAAAAAAAAAAAGTTTAATAAAAATATGGATTAAAGTGGAGACTGGGAGCAGGAAATCAATGGCAGTCTTGCGGCTGTTAGTGTAATACTGATACCTGTGCTGCTTGCTTGCTCACTGGGGAGGGGAGAGAGGCGAGTTCAGAGGCCTGGGGAGAGAGGGAGCACAGCATCCTGGGAAGGAGTGTTATGCCTGAGACAGGAGGGATGGGCTCAACCACATGTCAAGGCTGCCAGGGAACCAGTCTGGGCTCTCATTGCTCAGTGCCCAACCAACCTGCTGGTCTCCCAGCCTGCTCTGCCCCCATTCACCCCCAGAGCTGAAAAAGATTGTACCTTGCTTCCTTCCCTGAAGACTCCAATTTACCTCCCATCCCAGGGGGAGGCAAGGGACCTGAGTCAGGGAATGCTGAGTCCTCTGTTTGCAGGGTATGGAGAATCTCCTTGACTGATTAGTGTTATTGATAGTATGGTCTATGCCTTTGCTTTATTATTATATGTAAATCAAAAGTTTTGCATGCAAAGCAAGAACATACTAGTTTTTTTTTTTACTTGCTGCTGAATTATCACTATATTTAAGTTAAAAAATAAGTTGGTTTTAAATACATGGAATATCAGCTCAGCAGCATAAAGCATGTTAATTACATGGGATTTTTTTTTCTATTCCTTAAAGCAGCCCCTCAAATTCCTCTAATGAAGCTTGTTTTGCTACCTTTCTGTGCATTTGATTGCTGAATAATTTGAAAGCAGTTAAAAAAAGTCATCTTTAAAAGTTTTCTACAATTCAGACTTTATATCCCTCAGATCAGGCACCTCCACCACTACTCTGTTTGCATATGACTCTGTTTGCATATGTAGTGGCTTTTCAAAAAGCGCTATTGTTTAGATGACAGGCCTTTTGCTCCTGGGCTCCCCCAGGGCAGAAACCCATTACTATCCTTGCGAACTGCAGCTAGGTCTCTGGCCAAGCGGGCAGGCACAGAAGGTACCAACTGCCCAGTGTGAGATGATAAATATGGATTAGATCTATGCAAGCCGCAGGATCAATTATGGGAACATGCGGCTAAATCAGCTTCTAGCCATCAGAGTGTTGTGTTTCTGCTGGAAATTTTGAGTCTACCTGGGTTCCTCAGGAGAGTGTGTGTATGTGGTGGTGGTGGGGACACAGTTATAGGAGTTCAGCCATCTCTTTTCCAGGAGATATGAGCTGAGAGTTCTAGAACAGGCTCTGCTTTGAACTAGTTTTGTAGCTTTGCAAAAATCATTCCTTCCTCTTCCTGTGAGTCTCTTTATCCCATCTATGAAATGAATAGGTTTGGGAAGGAGATTTTTTTTCACTGGAGCCCCATCCCTGAAGAATCTGACTCCAAAGGCCTGGGGTGGGGCCTGGGTCTTTTTATAGAAGTCCCAGGTGGCTCTGATGTGGGCCTCCTCCCACCCTGAAGGCCCCTCCAGGCTCTCACTCTTCAGGCTGCTCAGTGCCCAACCTCCTCATCTCCCAGCCTGCTCTGACCCCAGCCACCCCCAGAGCTGAAAGTGCTCTACCTCACCTCCTTCCCCGAGGACCCTAACTCACCCTAGCCCTCAGGTGGGTGCCCTGGACTGAGCGCTGCTGGATTCCAGAGTGACGTCATTTATATCCATCCCCGCACTTCCCAACCATCCATCCACCGCTGTTTTGCACATTGACCTGAGTTCTCCTTTAGGTCCAAAGAGGATGGGAACAAAGTTTCTTGATCTAACGAATAGCAAACATGGGCGTCACTTGCACCATGCCCAAGGAGCCAGGTGAGGGTCCCCTGTCTAGGCTGAAGACACGTTTTGTCATTACCTGCTCAACAAGTCCACTCCACTTCTTCCCTATCTGCTCCCACTCTTTCCTCCTTTCTCCTTCCTCTAGCACCCAGGAAACTCCTATGGGAAGAAGCTTGAAGCGAAGGGGTTGGAGTCAAGCCAATGAGCGCCCCAATTCTGAGTGGGTTTATCACCGGGGGCTCTGTCTGACTGAGGTGCTGTCTACCTCCAGCCCACTTTCTTCAGACCCTGCCACCTGCCTGCTGCAGACTATGCATCACACTGGCTTCCTCTTCTTCTTGGCTGCAAAGCTAGACTACATTTCCCAGAACCATCTGCTGTCAGCTAGGTCATGTGACAGTTCTGGCAGAGGGCTGTAGCCTATTTCTAGATCTGGCCATAAAAGCCCCCAAGTGACCCTCTACTCTTCTTCAGTGTTTGCTGACATTGATCTGGAAGCCACCAGACAGACCCTTTATCAGCCTGGGTCCCTGAGCATTTCTTCATTCCCTTTACCTTTAATAATGCTAATTAGACTTTATGCAGAGTGGGGAGTACACTTTTACTGAGTTAAATCACCAATATTTGGGAATTTATCTTTTATAACAGCTATCATTGCTTTAATATCTAACCCATATAGACAGTCAGGCCAGACCTTTATCCCAAGGGAAGGATCTAGAATCCAGTTCTGGTTTCTCCTTATTTAGATGCAATACTTGAAGTTAACCAGGACCCATATCTATGGTTAGACATATGAATGGACCAACCCCTCACTTTTCAATGCATTTCTTTTCTTTCTTGTCCATTTCTCCCTGAATCTGCTTTGCTGAGTGCTGAACCAGGCCAGCTCAGTCCCTGGCAGAACCTGTGGGCCATACCCACTGAGTACCTCTTTCCAGGATTCGCAACCACTGCCCCCTATGCAGACTCACCTAAAGTTAATTGTGCCTTTGTGTTAGGATCATGCTCCTTCCATGCAGTGCTTAGTCACAGGAGCCACTATTGGGAGTCCTAATCAGGCTCATCAGCCATGGGAGGGAGGAGAGAGAGGTGACTGGCACCTCTCCCCTTCAGATGCTTGCATCCTGGGACAATCCATACAAGCAACCCACACCCCTATTCCTACCCATCACCACCTGCTGCTGCTAGCTTGATAAACTCCAGAAGCACACTGGCCAGGCCCCCTGTGAAATTGTGTTGTCCTCGTTGCCATGATGACCAGTCACAGTGAATGATGACAACAGTAACTTCATTCCTGCTGGGAGGGCAGAGAAAAGCAGGCACATGGAGGAAGACAGACAGCTAGGGGTGAGGAAATGCCAGGCCAGGAGGAGGGCTGATGAGGGATATTTTGAAAGTCGTGCTCACACTTCATGTCCTTCGTCTCCTCTGTGCAAAACTAAAAAAAAAAAAAAAAAAAAAAAAGTCCCTGGAATGAACTCAGACCTTCCTCTTAGAGCTCCATTGAGGATTCTAAAGTGAGCTTTGGAGGAACAATGCAGATGAAAAGTGCAGAATAGAAGTATAGAGCAGGAAGCATTGAATTTTTATTTAACCATTGTTTCCTTAAGGCTGGATTAGCCCCACTGGTAGGCTATAGCAGTGAGACAAAAGGGATCCCACACCTGGACGAAGGGATCCCCACCTGGACAGAGGGACCCCCACCTCAAAGGATCTGAGTCAGGAGATGCTCATCTGTCTGCAATCAGTGAGCAGCCAGTAGGAGGTATAAGAGGTGAGATCAGAGAGGTCTTTGGTGGGAGACACAGCTCACACAGGATTCTGTAGTGTGGGAGCTCGGGGACCATTCGAGCTGTCTCCCTCAGAAAGAAGCCAGCGTCTGACTTACCCAGGAGCAGGATTTCTCTGGCCCCTGTGCAGAAACCAGATAACAGCAAGGGAGAAGCAGGGAGATGCAGGAGCCCTAAGGAGAGATGCTGGGGCTGGGACAGGGTGGTGGCATTGAAGAACTGGTGAGATTCTGACATAGTTCAAAGGAGGAATCCACCAGGAGGGACAGAGGAGAATAAGAGGTTGTATGAAGATTTTCAGCCTGAGAAGCTACAGAAAGGATCAAAATGAGGGAAGAGCAGGGAGTCTGAGCCATTTTTCTGAAAGAGTGGTAGAAGATCAGGAAGGAGACAATGAGGGGCCAGCACCTTCTCCACCCAGAGCACAGGCAAGGCCTGCTCCCCAGGCTCCGAGCCTCCTGGGTACAGAACACCTGTCTTCCCTTCACTGGTGACTCCTTCGAGTGTTGCTGGGGGGAGAGCCCTGGATCTGGAGCCATGCTGGCCTGTGTCCAACCCTGTGCTTTACACATCCCACCACATGGCCTCAGCCAACTGTCTGTCGCTCTCCCAGCATGTTTCCACACCTATGCTAGAGCTCCTCCACATGAGCCAGCTGTCATCCAGGGATGTGGACCCTGGGCCTCAGCAGCTCTGGCTAGAGACCTTGGAACCCTGTTATTCTGGTGAGTGCTTAGAATAAGGCAGCCTCACACTGACTTGGAGACATGTCCGCTCCAGTCTCTACCTTGTCAGCCTCACTCACCAGCCTCCGGGGGTGCCCTGCCCAGCTGGTTGTGGACTGCCTATGTGTCAGGTCATGTGTGTTGAGTAAGGAGGTCCCAGAGGTGTCTAGAGAATGGCCCTTCCCTTCATTTGTTTCCCAGACAGGCAAGCTTGCCCCTTGCAAGCACAACATCCTCTAATTCTGGACCTACCCCACTCATGATGGTGTTTCACTCATATTTCCAATTTTTTAAAATGTGTCCAAAAGTGAATTTATATTCACGATCTTCTTGACCCCCCTCCCATAATTAGAGCAGATGTCAGGACTCCCATTTGGAAACTGTCTGGTTTCAGTTTTTCCTCTATGAAGAGTTGAACTGAGCCAGGTATGGTGGCACATGCCTGTAATTCCAGCTACTGAGAAGGCTGAGGCAGGAGGATTTCAAGTTCTAGGTTAGACTTAGCCACTTAGCAAGACTGTATATCAAAATAAAAAATAAAAATGGCTGGGGATATAGCTTAGTGGTAGAGCACACCCCTGGGTTTAATCCCCACTACAGAGACAGAGAAAGAGAAAGAGAGAGAGGGGATTGGTGATTGCTGTCAGTTCTGAGTTTCTGTGACTCTAACACACACACACACACACACACACACACACACACACACACACAGACACACACACCGTGGAGCAGATGGTCACATGTACATACGCTGGCATGACTGTGGATTTTGTGATATGCACAAATATAGTCCAAATGGTGGTGTGTATTTCCAGCCAAACACACCCTTGCACACCCTGTAGATAGTCTTGGCCTTTCTGACAAAGCTCCAGAGAGGGGTGGAACTAGATAGTTTTCAAAATTGCTGACGTGTTCTGAATTTCATTCTTCCTTGTCCTATGGGCACCAAGGTCTCTCACAGCTTAGCACAGGTGTACATCCAACCCTGAAATTCCAGGGTCTGTAACAGACACTGAGGATATAAGAAATAAAAGATGCAAAGTCTATGAGCCAGCTAGAAAGGAAAAAAAGAGAACACATGACCAATACCAAGTAGAAACTAATGTGTGCACTTGCGAGTGGAAACTACTCAGGGAGAAGAAGCAAGTCCACCTGAAGATGTGCTGTTCTATTGCATTCACATCCACAGGACCCCCAGGGCCTGCCTGCTGCAGGCACTGAAGGAAGCTCTAGCTGCATCATTGGCCTAGAGTATAAGCAAGAACCTGCAAACCCTCCATGTGAAACCCAGCCCTCCTGGTGGACACCATCTTGGTTGAACTGGTGGAAATGGAGAGGGTCTCAGAACTCGGAAATTTAGAGCAATGAACTGCAAGGGATGGGAGACCTACATTCGATCTCAAGGTGAGAAATGTGAGGATGACTCAGTGAGATATGCACCCTGACCACAAGAACAAGTCAGATCGATAGGCAATTTGACTATAGTCCCCAATGGCTCGCCACAGAGTTTAAAATTCCATTAATAGTCATTTTTCTTTCTTTGAGGTCTGTGAAGGCCTCTGTTGAAATGAAAGTTGTCCCAGGTGGAGGGGCACAGTTGGTCACCTGTTCACCATGGTTTCTTCTTTTGTAACCCCTCAACACAGATTTATAACAGATTCATAAATCAGTTTTTTTTTTAAAGGCACAACACAGAATTTTGAGTTAATGAGACACAGAATAGACATATTTGGAGAAAAGAATATCTGTGGATAAGGAATATTTGGAAGGCATCTTGCCATTGGATTTTGAGAAAGGAAAAAAAAGGAGAAGTCAAGGAAAGAAACGCAGATTACAAACAACAGCTAGAGTTAAGTGTCTGGAACAGAGGGAAGCGAGCTGGGAGGCCAGGTTCTGGAGTCCGCCCTTCCTCTTACCTACTGTGTGGACCTGCAGGATTATTGCTTCTTTTTTTCTGATATCAGTTTTCTCACCCCAAAATGAGGCACTGGGCAACCTGCCTGGAAGACAGACCAGGTTTGCCCCTCTGGCTATTATAATCACATCAACAAAGGAGTTCTGCATATTTATATAGAAATTTCTGTTTTGCAAACCTTGTTCACATTTTCTATACCCATATACCTGATTCTTATTGGAAAAGACAAGAGTTATGCATGGAGAAGAGATAGATCATTTCACAGAGCAGGGACATGCCATCTGTACAGGGGACCAGGACCATTATCTCTGCACACACAGTGTCATTAGATCCCAACATGAGTTGACAGATTCAAATGTATGAGGTAACATGTCTTTGGGGCCCTATGAGAAAGAGACCTGGAATCCACAGTAAGTGAAAAATCCCTTTGGCCACCTGTCAAGGTATTTCTCCCAGCCAGTAATCACATCTCCTTCCTGAAATAGCCCATGAGCATCCTCAAAGACATGTGAGATTTGTGATATGCACACATACAGTTCTTGGGGACCTTGATGATTACAAAATGACACGTCCATAATGGTTTCCTGGGGACAATCCACAGGTGTCCTCTGGGTCGATAGGAATGAGGTTCTGAAGCAACACAAGTCTGGTCTCTCTTGCCAGTCTTGTCATTAAGCCTTTGGCTGTATGCCTCTGATCCTTTGCCCAGCACTGCAATTGGAAATCTCTCATCCCATGAATGTCCATAGGGCACCGACTATGGCCAAGACTGAGGCTGAAGGTCCTGAGTCTTTCCAAGAGAACATCTCTGAGGTATATGACATTGTGCAAGTAGCTCCCTTGAGCTTGATTTCCTCACCTGTCAAGTGGGGTTGGCCCTGCACAGGACTGCTGTACAACTCACCTGGGACCATCTATGGGTACAGAAGTGTTTTCAAGAGCATAAGCTGCACTCTTGCATGAAAGATGACTGGTGACCATGAACTTGGTATTGATATGGAGGAGGAAGAGAAGAAGAGAGAGAGAGTAGAACTCCTTTTGAAATCTGCCTCCCATGAGTTAGGAAGGTCCCAATTTACTAATGAAGACACCACACCGCAGGGCCTTACCATTAGACACAAACGTGCTTGAGAAGAATATTTTAGTGAAAGCAAACTAGGAGGATGAATTAGGTGGAGGGTGGGTGGATCATAAAAAAACGCAAACAAATCACTCTCTTCGCGCCCCCACGCACTTTCCTCTCCTGCCTGTTATTTCAAAGTTATTTTGTTTTCTCCACATACTTTCCAGGAACCAAAAAAAGAATGTGTGCACTTAGGTTTTACTCCCCCTTTAATTCTTTCCTGAACATTTAAATAAGAAAAACCTGTTTTCAAACTGAATCTGGACCTTCAACTCTGCAAACAAAATAAATCAAGCCACAAAGTCCTTGGTATGGCTCTGCTCTATTAGGAGAAGGAGGAGAGGGGAGAGGGAGAGGGAGGAGGGGGAAGCCCCCCACTCACAAGCAATCCATGAAAGCCCCAGAGAGACAGAGAGACGCTTGGTGAGCTAGAGCAGGGAGAGAATCAGAGCTCCAGGATCTGGCGCTTGGGTCTAAATTTAGAACCGATTTGTTGACAAGTTGGAGGGAGTTCAGAGAAAAGCTACCAAAACAATTAGAGGAATGCAGTTTAATTGGCCCAGCTCGGCTAAGCAACTGCTAAGCAGGGACCGTTATGGAGTCTGTAGCCACATGAAAGGCACAAACATCAGTGAGGGGGAGGAACTGTTTAGCTTGCAACAGAAGGGGATCCAGAAAATAAATGAAGCCCAGAGAAAGCAGGACACAGCTCGACTCCCTGCAGGGAGGCTGCTAGGCTCTCGATGGCCCTGTAGTTAGGCTCTTTATGGGGTGCTACTCCCCAAGTTGTCTCCATAACGACACATTCTTTAATTCTTTAATTTAATCTTCATAACCACCCTGCAAGGCAGATGTGTTGATTCCAGATTTTTTTTTTTTTGCAAAGGAAGAAATATAAGCTCAGGGAGGCTGAGTAATTTGCCTATGATCTCTCTGTAGTAAAATCAAGATTTAAACTAGGATCTGATTGGTTTCAAAGCTTGTGCTTGTCTCCGTGACACTTCAACTCCTAGGGAGCTGTGGCAGGAAAGGAAGAGAGGAGGAGCTGAGCTGAGACTGTTAACTTTAGCCATGGTAGGCTGCTTAGGTGGGAGACAGGAGGCCAGACCCCTCATGTGTGCCTTGTCCTTGGAACAGCCCCGGCTCCCCACCTAGCCCTCTTGTACCCTGTCTTTTCTCCACTTTCCACATTCTCTTGTCCCACGGACCCTCTGATGTCCCATCTGTGGCATAACTGGAGAAAAATGGACTTCAGGTGAGACAGACCTGGTTTTCAATTTTACCTTAAAAAAAAAAAAACAACTTGTGGTCTTAGGCAAGTCACTTAATTCCTCCAGGCCCGAGCTCAGTAACCACTTAAACAGAGATAATTAAGTCTGCATTATTTTAAGAGGGTTGTAGAAGCAAATGGGATAGAGTGAACATAAATGTGCTTTGTAAATTGGCAAGCACTAAATGCAAAAGAAGGTTGTTAGTGATAGTATAGTGAATGTACTCTTGCTCATCACAGGTGAGGCTGGCCAGCTCTGGGTTTCTCTCACTTTCTGCCTGAGCCAGTCCTTCTCAAAATCCACACATGTCCCGGTATGAGTTGGGGATTGGCCTGAGATTAAAGCCCACCAGAGAAGGCTCTGGAAATAGGCAACTGGTGAATACTGAGGTTAAAACCATGTCCTCCTTCCAAATGGGAGCAGGGAGAGGTGTCAGAATATGACAGAATGTCTGATAGCCAGTGGCAGCTTGGAAGCCAGACACGAGAAGAGATCGTGCAAATCACATGGGAAATGCGACCTGGGGTTTCTCAAGATGTCTTGCATCTAAGGCAAAACCCGGAGCTTCTTCATGGGACAAAGCCCAGAGACAGGACTTCTAGGGCTTGGCTGGGCTGGGGTGGGAATGAGGGTTAACAATAGCAGGAGCTTACTACTAGGAAAGTAAGCTCCAGAGCTCCTTGACTGGGGTCATCAGAAGACATAGATACAAGGTTTTCTGAGGCCATGGTGATTTGTGCCTTGAAAATACTGAGAAATCATAAATCTTCTGAGAAATGAAGAGTGCCAGCAGATGTAGTGATTAGGGAGGTGTAGGGGAGAGAGCTCGGACCAGGAGTCAAGAATCCTGGACTCGTTCTGTCTCATTCTATTGACCTTTCAAAAAATCACTCCTGGCCCTTGAGTTCTCCCTTCTATAAACAAGTTATGAAAAAGCCAACACTTATGGTGTACCTAGTGTATGCCTGACTCTGATCTAGCACTTCACATGACCAGCTCATTCTTTTGCTCTTCAAAGGAACCCAATGGAGAGGTGCCATTATTTTCATCACTGTTCCACAAAGGCCCAGAGACAAAACATACCCATGTGGAAAAGCTGAGATCCAGTCCTGGGCTTGCTAGCTCCGGAACCCCACATTAACTAATGCCCTCTACGAACTCTTTTCTCCCCGCTTTATTTATTTATTTTTTTCTGGGCTCCAAATGGAACTCAGGGCCTCACACATTCTGGGCAAGGGCTCTACCTGAGTTCCACCCCCAATCTCTGCTCTTCATCCTGTTTGATAGATCCTGTAATAGATGGTTTCTGAGGCTCTTTACCAAATCACAAGTTATGTTCAAGCTGGAACTTGAAGATAACTTAGCTGGATGTGCTCATGTTTCCAATAAAGAAACCAAGAGAGGCATTCAAGTGCCCAGCAGTGGGCAAGCATCCAGCCCCAAAATAGTCGTGGTGTGATTCAAGGTCACAGGAAGGAGGAGAATTCATTTGCCAGCCAGCTGTTCCATCACAACCATGCCACACCCACAATTGCTGCATGAGTCTTGGGTGTTT
The DNA here is from genome assembly GCF_052094955.1 of Ictidomys tridecemlineatus. Taxonomy (NCBI): domain Eukaryota; kingdom Metazoa; phylum Chordata; class Mammalia; order Rodentia; family Sciuridae; genus Ictidomys; species Ictidomys tridecemlineatus. The sequence goes on from NW_027521401.1 coordinate 506,385, forward strand.
CTATATTATCCAAAACTCCTGGGACATTTGCATTTACTGGCCATACAATCTAAGCTGCAGTTCTTGACTTTTAGGGTACCCATATAGATGCCTCCTGGAATCTTGTGAATGGTTCAGCTCATTTTGCAAGTAAAAATAGATGTGCATTTCACTTTCTGGGGGGAAGGGATTATGAACACTCTGAAGCTCTTGCACAAATCTCTAGAGATCTATGAGCTTCAAATTGCGAAACTTCTACTCCAGCTAATGAGAACGCCAGAGAAGAATGGAGTGGAAAGAATTCTGAAGAATCAAGACAAAAAAAAAAGTCAAGTAAAAGGACCAAAGACCTGTGTGTGACAGAGCAATAGGCAAGCAGGACTGGGATCCAGGCATCCACGCTTTCTCCTCTATTTTCTCTTTCAGGTTAGGAAATAGAAGGTATTTGGCCCTTTTGCTTGACCTTCTGTCTCCTGAGACATTCTTCAGAACCTTTTCTACTCCCTCCATCCTACCCTGATTTTCCTCTTTGGTTGGAAGGTCCACACTCTAGTCGGGTCACAACTATATCCCTGTTTTGGTCAGCTTTTCCACTGCTGTGACTAAAGGATGCAACCAGAACACCTGTGGTGGAGGAAGACTTTACTGGAGGGCCCACGGTTTCAGAGGTCTTAGTCCATAGAAGGCCAGCTCCATTCCTCAGGGCTCGAAGTGAACCGGAGCATCATGGCAGAAGAGGGTGGAGAGGGAAGCAGCTCCCATGACGAACAGGAAGCTGGGAGAGAGACTCCACTCGGCAGACACATATATACCCAAGGCCACGACCCAGTTCCCCCTCCTCCAGCCACAACCTAGCACTTCAGTTACACTCAGTTAATCCCTATCAGAGGATTAAATCACGGATTGGGGTAAGGCTCTCACAACCCAATCATTTCTCCTTGGAACCTTCTTGCATTGTCTTACATGTGAGCTTTTGGGGGACACCTCACATCCAAACCATAACAACCCCTCCCTGCTAGAATGGAAGTACCATGAGGACAGGACCTGCTTGCTCTTATCCAGTATGTCCTCCATGCCAGCTCAGTATGGACACATGGCCAGCGTTTAGACAGCATTTGAGGGATGATTGTCTATTGACCGTGCTGGAGTGAGGAAGTAGAAAGTTCTACACATTAGCTCAAGTTGTCCTTGTCCTTGATTTTTCCTTCTGGAGTATAAGGTCAGAGGTAGGTATGACAAATGACCTGGATTAGGTCCCGTTCCCTTGGAACAGACCCAGAGATGGGAATTGTCGTGTGGGTGGCTTATTGCAGGTCTGCTGTCAGACAACACCTGTGGGGATGTGAGGGAAGCAGCCCAGAGCTGGAGGAGAAGCTCCGCAAGGCTCTGGTCCATGCTCAACTTGATAAATAGCACTGCAGATGGTCCCACGTTCAGACAAATGAGTTGTTCTTTTCTCCCCCTATGTCCTTTAAACCATATCATCTAAGACATTTTAAGTGGACCAGCTCCCACTGGGGACAGCAGAGAACGGTTCTCAGGAGACAGATGCAATTGCAGGCTTGAAACTCCCAAATCCCAGAAGCTGGGGACAAAATGCATGGCTCAGAAAGGAGAGCCAGGTTGCTGGGCACGGTGGCCCATGCCTGTAATCCCAGTGGCTCAGGAGACTAAGGTAGGAGGATCATGAGTTCAAAGCCAGCCTCAGCAATTTAGCAAGGCCCTCAGCAACTCAACTAGATTTTGTCACTAAATAAAATATAAAAAGGGCTGGAGACATGAATCAGTGGTTAAGTGCCCCTGGGATCAATTCCTGGTACCAAAGAAAAGAAAAAGGAGAGCTGGGTGGTCCCAGACTGTCCAGCACGTACTGTGAATGCCTCACATCAATTGCACCAATCAGTGGGCCCTGCCTAGAGCGTTGCATAGAGAAAAGGGCAGAAGCCAATCCCCTGCTTGGTCAAAAAGCTACCCAGACAGATTAGCCCTGCCTGCTGAGAGAGGATTATTGCCCAGGGGGGCATCTCTTTGCCATGCTGAGCCTAAGGGGAACTCATAGCCCTGTTTATTTATGATCAGAGGCCTAGATTGGTTCAGGGATGCTGGGGGCAAGTTTATGTCACAATTTAGAATCTTAGCATATACCAAGTCAGATTCCTGTGTTTCTATTGATTACAGGGAGAAACCAGACAGGTAGACAGTAGTTAAGAGATCATTTTTTCAAATTAAAACATAGGAATTATTGAAAAAAATCTTTGATCAATGAGATGAGAAAGTTGAAGTCCAGGGGAAAAAAATTGAATTTCCCAAAGCAATAGACAAACAAGAACTGGAATCCAGGTAGCCCTGTTCACGGGTTCATTGCTATCTCCTTTCCAACACCATAGGCTCCGTGTTCTGCTCAAAGTCAAGGTTTCTCCTGTTCCAGGGGATGTATGACATCATACCTTCAAGAAGAAGCCATAAGCTCACGTCATATATGGCTTTTAGAAAGTATCATTCAATTTAACAGAGACATTCTGGGGACAATGCATTAAACACTGGACTTGGTGGGTGGGGAATAGAATGGGAGGTATTTTTCGGTCCCTTTTGGTGTCCCTGCAATCCTGATCCATAAAACCAAGCTACTGTCTTAGGAAACATCTAAATCAAGTGGGATGGAATGTTATGAAATCAAACAAGATCTGCTTGCTTGAAGTTATATTATGTGGTCAAGGTTGGGGACATAATGATAGAAAGAGCAAAAGGTTAAAAATCCATCTGATATCCAGAAAAGGACCGCTGAGTGATAATATGCACCTCTGTTCCTAATTCTGTCAAGGAGAAAGAGTATGCAAACCTTCTGTCTTTAACAACCAAGTCAAGCAGGAAGGAATGGGGTGTGCTTCATTCTCCGGTTGCCTCTGTACTAAAGACAAGACTGACCTAATCCAGCAGGGCAGTCCCCTTCTCCTCTGCCAATGACTGCTCCAGCCGTGAACAGGTGATCCAGTTCTAGCCAATGAACACAAAGAGATGCCTATCTAGTGTCTTTGGGAAGAAGATTTCCTTCCTGAGTGAGAAGGAAGCCAGAGTTTGCTCCCACCAAGATCCTTCCTGCTTGTGTCCCTGAGTTGTAAAGATAGCCTATAGCAGCCATATTGTCACACAGAGGAGGGCAGAAGAGGAAGACTACAAGTTCATGGTGACATCACTGAGCCACTGAACTGACCCTGGTATCTCCTGTCACATGGTTTCTTGTTAAGTCAGATGCTTAATGTTCATATGGATTAAATCATTGTCAGGTTTATGGTTTACACCCAAAGTCAGCCATATTTCTGTGAAGATTCAGATGGTAAATATCTTCAGTTTTGTGGGCTCTATGATCTCTGTCACAAGTACTCAATTTAGCCAGCTGAAAATAGCCATAGACGATCCATGTATATGAAAGTGTTATTTACACAAATAGGCAGCAGACAAGATTTGGTCCATGGGCCATAATTTTCCAACCTCTGGTTTAAGTCATCAGTAGTTCACGTCACAAATATTTATTAAGAGCTTCCTATATGCCATGGCAGCTCTAGGTGCTGGGGTACAGCAGGGATCAAAACAGATCAAGTCTTTGCTTTCCAAAGCTTATCTGCTGCTCAGGGAGGCATGAAATACACAAATGAATAAAGAAGGTAATTACAGATTGTCATAAATGCTGGGTGGAAGTACCCTGTTGTGATGGGGAGTTTGGAGGTTAGGCAGAGTGTTGATGGCGGAGCTGGTAGAGATGGGCTCATGAGAAAAAGTGCTTTTGACAAGGTGACATTTGAGACCTAAAAATGAGAAGGAACTTGTTATATAAGAAACAGGAAGATCTTAGAATTGAAAATGCAAAGGCTTAAGGGCAGGAGTGCCTTTGGCTTATTTGGGGACCCAAAGGGAGAGAAGCAAGGCAGGGATCAAATCATGTGGGATCCTGGATCCTGGGAAGAAATATGAACTTCATGCTACGATGTTGCAGGGTTCTACATAGGAGGATGGCATAGTGATGATTTTTTTAAAATAGATTTCCTTTTTTCTTTCTTCTTTTCTTTCTTCCTGCCGGGGATTGAACCCAAGGATACTTTACCACTGAGCCATATCCCCAGCCTGTTTATTTTATTTTTTTATTTTGAGATGGGGTCTCCCTAAATTGCTTAGGGCCTCACTAAGTTGCTGAGGTTGGCCTCCAACTTGCAATCCTACTGCCTTGGCCTCCCATGTCACTGGGTTATAGGTGTGCACCATGGTCCTCTAATGATTTATATTTTAAAAACACCAATATGGCTGTTCGTTCATATGGATTAAATCATGGTCAGGTTTATGGTTTACACCCAAAGTCAGCAATATTTCTGTGAAGATTCAAATAGTAAATATCTTCAATTATGAAATAGGGTGGGGCGAGAGTCAACAGCAGTGACAGGAGAGATGCTATTGCAACACCCCAAGAATTTTATTAGGAGTTTCTTAAGTCAGCCAAGTTATGGTGACAGTGGGTCTCCATTGGATGGTAGACACGAGCTAAGAGAGGAAAACCTGGGAACAAGAAGAGCCAGAAAAAAGACTGCAGACAGACAGGCAGGCTTCTCTGTGAGGATGCTCATGAGGCCATAGTCTAATAAGGTCTAGGAACAGTATTGCCTGGTGCCAGGAGTCAAGAGCTGTGGTGGGCACTCTCTGCCCTACCCCTAGCACACCTGCTTCTCCTGAGTCGAGGAAAGGGTGACCCAGCTTAGTGATGGCTGCAGGCCACCTCAGGCAGGGGTGGTGAGCCATATGCTGACCATTGTGCCATCCAGCTTCCCTCTTACCAAGTCTCACTCCATAGCACCCAACCAAAAAAGGGCATTAGCAGGGGTCGAGGGAGCAGCCCTGGCTGGATGGTGTATGTATCCCTCACTTTGTTCTACAGAGGATTTGAGATAGCTTTTGAGAAACACAGGTAACAAAATAGAAAGGTATAAATTAAATATATCGAGACTAAGGAAAATATAAATCAGATAAAAGATCAAGACAAGAGGGCAACAGAGGAAAAACTAAAATGTGGGTTACATTACATCCTGCCAGCTGCCACAACAGAAAAAGGATGATCCTGAGTCCTATGATCTTATTTGTATTCCCTCCAGCTTACACAGCTTCCCATACATAACCAACCTTTGGGGCGCCACATGGTAACCCCAGGCCTGGTGGAGGTGGCCATGATGAGGGCACCACCATCTTCACCCACCTCAGTCAGTGGTGATCACAAGAACAATGTCTCCTCCATTCTGGGAGGTGGGGGCGGGAAAAGGGCAGCTGATTTTCACAATTTTCTACTCAATTGCTTTGTTCTCGTCTCAGTTTAGCTTAATGATTTCCCAATCAGATCTGAATCTTTTCCCATTAGTAAAATCAAAATGCTAATGAGCAGGGCAAGTGCAACCCAGACCTGCCATGGCATTCTAGATTGATGAGGGGGAAGGCAGTTCAGTTCCTGGTGCCAGAGGTCCCGGAAGTGGGTCAGGGCTGGAGTGAAGCTAACAAGGGTGCACCTGGATGAAATTCAGCCAGCGGTGGCCAGACTGGCTTTGGCTCCAATCCAAAGCTACATGTCCCTGAACCCAGACTAGGGAGCTCAGTGCACGGCTCAGGCTCTGGTCACTTTGGGCAAGTCACCTCTCTTCTCAGCGCCCCCTCAACACAGTAAAGGCAGCTAGATTATCAGGGAGGGTTAGCCCCCAGGCTGGAGGAAGGCAGTCTGCAGTCCCCAAAGGGGAGAGATAACTGTCATGGCAACACAGCCACAAAATTTTTCTTCATCGGCAATTACCTCCCTATACCCATCTCTCTGCCCATCCTTCTCTGACCATTGCCCTCCTTCTTCCATCATCCTGTGGGCCCTCCTTGAGCCTCTGCCCTGCTTTTGTCTTTGGGCCTTTGGGAGGGGTCTCTCTGGGGTCACTCTGACCAAGCAGTCTCTCCTCTCTGGCTCGGGGCTCTCAAAATCCTTCTGTTGTGCACCGTCTCCCCAAGCAGGACATGCCGCTCCCTATGAGACCTGCCACCCTACAGTCCACCATCTCCAGGCCAAGACCTGGTTTTCATGCACCATCTGCAGGTCTCTGAGGATCCACAGGGTCCAGCCGGCTGTGCTCAGCCAGCAGCTCTGGCTGGCTGATCCAGGTACAGCACCTGCCTCACCTGTTCACGGCCCACCTTCCTCCCTTGAACCTGATGGATTGACAGGCACGTCACAAGAAACAGCCTGGCGTCCTGAGGAAGGGAGAGCAACTCCTCCCAGTTTTCCCAGTTAGGATTAAAAGTCCCAGATTCTGGAAACTTCTTCCCTCCTGGATAAACTGGGATGGCTGGTTCTGCTGCACAAGAACTAGATTTAGAAAATAAGATACAGCTCCAGGTCCCAGCTGGGTTGTGTACTACCTGTAACCACGGGCAACACACATCTTCCTCTCTGTAGACTTAGGGCTGCCAGCCCTTCCCGCCTACTTCTCAGGGCTGTTCTAAGGGTCACATCAGATAATGGATGTGAAAGCGCCTAGTGAACTCTAAAGCATCAGACAGACGTAAGGGGGCTTTATTACCCAGTGTTTATGACCCAGAGGCCAGAGTATTAGCAATTTCAATTAATCAAATAAATGGAGAAGTAAATTGGTTTTATAGAAACAGATTCCCACACCTCACCTCGGGTTCAGGGCTGGGGCACAGCAAAGGAAAAAGTCCAAATTCTCATAGCTCTGACTGGGCTAAACCCAAACCAGAGCTTACCCAAGCCCACCAACGGCTCCGGAAGCCCAAAATATGCCCAACTGGTAATAACAGCCTAATCTCCAAGTCAGGGTCTCATCCACATCTTTTCTCAGCCACAGAGAAATCCCAAGCAGTGGATTCTGAGTTGCCCGTGATGTAGCTGGGGTGAAACTGGACACGTGAGCTGAGCATCATTGATGGGGGCTTCATGGGGTGCATGAGTTGCCCTTGGAATACAGGTACTGTGGAGCTCAGGGCTTCCAAACCCCTCAGGCATGTTCTCTCAGACTATAAGTGAGTCCTCTGTCCTGCAGTGTCTGTTATAGAGCTTGTCCTCCGCCACTGATGTAACACATGACCTCAACAGTACAGGCACTGTCTTGGAGTTCGAATCCTGATGCTTAGAGCTGAATGAGGACTTGGCTATGAGAAGCGGGATACCTTCTTCCCTCCTGGAAGGAAGGGCATGGCTGGGGTGTAGAAGAAGCTCAGTGTGATCGAGAGCTAGCATGGTGCCCACTCTAAAGGCACTTGGCTTGTTGGTGCCCACATAGAAGCAGTCGTAATAGAAGGCCTTCTAAGTCCACAGCAAGAAACCAGGCTATCCGTGCCCATGTGGACTTGGGCAGGCTAAGTGCCAATCTCATCAATAATTTGTGAGCGAGGTCTACTGTGAACAATTTGTAATGCAAATCATCTGTCCCTGTATAATTAAGAACAGACAGGATGCAGCGCCAGTTTATGAGTTTATGGAATGAGGCACTGAATCCAGTGAAGAAAAACAACAATAGCAAAACAAAACTATAAGCCCCCTCTCCCCAAGGCTTGGCTAATCCAGGAGATGGTCAGAAAAGAATCTTTGTCTCAGACCAAGCCACGGGCAGACTGCATCTTCAGAATCAGCCTTTGTGGAAGTTACTGGATTCCCCATCCTCTTTCCACATGGGAGTGGGGTGAAAGCCAGCCAACCCCCAGCCCCACGCCTCTCTCTCTCATTCCCAGTACTGGTGGTGTAATTTGCTGAAGACTTTCACTTTGAAAAGCCAGCCGTAGTGAGAACTCTAGGGATTTGTCTCCATTAAAATAACAGCGCCTTTTTTTTTTAACATCAGAGAAGTTTTAAAAGTGTAAAATATTCTTAAAGTTCATCTCCTTATTTTGTAAAGGGGGGAAACAGAAGCCTGGGGTGTGTCTGAGGGGGATGGAGCATGGAGACCAGTCAAGCACGTTGTTAGAGAAACGAAGATTGAAGTGCATTCTGATTCTAGATGTGAACTCTTGGCAAGTAGCTACTGAATAATTACTGTGGGCAAGCCACTCTTCTAAGAGCTTAACATGGATTCCTTATTTCACCCTTATAAAAAACTTAGAAGGTCGTTGTTATTAGTAACTTCATTTTGCAGATGGCAGAACAAAGGCATGGAGAGGTTAAGTAACTTGGCTGGGGTCACACATTAGGCAGACTAAACTGAGACTAGACCTCAGGCTCTGGATGCCATGCTCTTCAACAAACACTTCTGGGCTGGCCTGCCTCTCAGCTGAGCAGGTTCTGGAACCTTCTGGTGCTTGAAAAGTTACTCATTCATGGCCTGACTCTGGCTTTTTTGCTCATTCTTTTAAAGTGTATTCATTGATGCATTCACTTATTTATTGAGCATTTACTACATATGCAATTCTCGGGGCTCCCAATAAGCAACACCCAGCTTCTGCAGTCATAATCCTCTCCTAAGTGGTGATTTTTTATTTTTTCAGAATATGGTCATTTTTTATGACTGCTGTTAAGAAATCACTGCAAACTCCGGGGCTTAAAACTACACCCATTTATGAACTCACAGTTCCAGAGGTCAGAGTACAAGCTGTCTTGACGGGGCTCTTTATTGAGAGTTTCACGGAGTAAAGTCAAGGAGTCAGCTGGCCCTGGTTCTTTTCTGAAGTCTTTAGGAAAAAATCCATTTCAGGGATCATGGAGATTGTTGGCAGGTTTCTGTTCTATGTGGCTAGAGGACAGAGGGTCTCAGCGGTCATTCTCAGCTTCAAGAGGCTGCCCTCCTTCCTTGGCCCAGAGCCCCATCTTTAATACCAAGAGCAGAGAGTCCTTGTGCTCTGAGTCTCTGCCTTCACCTCAGTCCTCTTCTGCTTTTAAAGACACCTGGAATCATACAGAAGCCATGCAGGTCATCTGGGACAGTCTCCCTATTTTAAGGTCAACTGATCGGTAACCTAAATTATCTGTAAAGTCCGATATGGGGTGAATGTAACATATTTATGGGCATGAATCTCATCCTATTTGAGGGCCTTAGAGTGTGGTTGTAGAAATGAGGGCATCATTAAATTCTACTAACCATATACATTAAATGGATGGTACCTAGGTGACCTTTATGCAGATGACACTCTCTCTGGTTTGTAACTCAGAGTCCCCTAAGCCATATTGGAGTTCCTTTTTGTACCCTGAGGAGCAGCTAGCAGAAGACACTATTATCAACTTAAGGAGTATTATCTGAGAAGAAACAAGAGTTCAAAGCTAACTGGAGAAGCTCCTGGGTACCCTAGGATCACCAGAGGAAATAGTGCCGAACTGGGATTACTCAATGGATTTCACTCAATGGTTTCACTCAAATAGTTTCACTCCCAATCTGAGCTTGACCTCGAGGGTCAGGGAGCCATTAGGACCCTCGACCTCACTTTGCTAATGCAACCCATCCTTGGTGTAACAGACCTACTGTCCAATTTGCCTGCTCTGGACCCTGGCCCCTCTGTGTCCACCAGGAGCATCATTTTCATTCTTCTATGACATGGATGAGATCTGTGGAGCTGTTTCTGCTCAGATCTGCAACTCTCGCTTTCCCTCCCTCTGTGCACGTACCTCTCTCCTGACCATGGTCCAAGCTCTGCTCTGATGGAACCCCAAGCCTGAAGCCACAGCAGTGCTGCACTCCTGACTCTGAGCCTTACCTGCCAACTGCACTCTTGCTGCTTGCCTCACCCACTTGGTTGGATTCTGCTGGGATTAATACTAATCTATACAGAGGCTGAGTTCTCTGTGTCAGTTTAAATACTGTCACGTGGGCTGGTGGTCAAGTTATCACCTGTGCACACTGACCTCAGGGTTCAGGCTGGAACTTTATAGGCTTCTGAGGGTGGAATGATACATCCCCCATAGCCCTGGATATATCTCTCTTCTCTACCTCCTACTCCAGAGCTATGCAGCTGAGGTCCCAGCATGCCCTGGGCCAAACACCCAAGTCACCTGTATCCTGCAACCATCTCTAAGGTCATCCTAGGACTAGGGGAGGATGAAGAAGAAGCTAGAGAATCCTGATCTCACCTGTCTCCTCTCTGCTGTGACATGCACAGCATGGTTTACTGTGGTTCCTGTTTCAGGTCACAGGCCCAGTGCTAGCTCCACTCCTTTAATTACCAAGTGCTAAACTATTTGAATTCTGATGTCCTTTTAGCTCTGACCACTGGCAACCTTGGCATAATGCAAAGTTGGCACCTACCAAACAGGACTGCCCTGTGGAGTCTCTAGTGCCATCACAGAAAGGCCATATGGGGAAGTTGAGGTAGTGAAGTTGTACTGGTATGGAAGAGGAGGGAGGATTGAGGTAAATGAAAGAAGGGACCAATCTAGTAATATCGACTGAACCCAAACTGTGTCTGAAAATGAGTAAAGGCTGCCCCCCAAAACCTGTCTGAATTTTTCTTTGGTGTCCCTTAGGCACTGTGTCTATGACCTTCATCCTTCTGTTAGTCCCATTTTCCCTCTCATCCATTTCCCTTTGTCCAAAGTCTTCATTCAAACTCAAGGTATAAATTACTAATATTGTAAGTGAGTCTTTAAAGTAAAGCAACAGGCCTGGTGCAGTGGCGCACTCCTGTAATCCCAGCTACTTGGGAGGCTGAGACAAGAGGATCACGGGTTTAAAGCCAGCCTCAGCAATTTAGCGAAGCCCTAAGCAGCTTATAAAGACCCTGCCTCAAAATAAAATGTAAAAAGGCCTGGGTTTGTGGCTCAGTGGTTAAGCACCTCTGAGTTCAATCTCTGGTACCAAAAAAATTTTTTTATAAAAAATAAAGTGTGGGGCTAGGATTGTGGCTCAGTGGTGGAGCGCTGGCCTAGAATGTGTGAGGCACTGGGTTTGATCCTCAATATCACATAAAAATAAATGAATAAAATAAAGGTATGGTGTCCATCTACAACTAAAAAATTTTTAAAAATAAAATAAAGTAACAGAGTGAGAAGAAAGTTTAGAGATTATCTAGCCCAACCCATTCTATAGACATAAAAATTGAGCTTGACAGAATTTAAGGGTTAGTTTGAGTCCCTGCCAGGTTCAAAAACCTTGCAGGACTAAACCACATGTATCCACTGTGCTGTCACTGGCTGGTGATAATCTGTCAATGGGGAACAAAGCTAGGAGCATTTGGAACTTCTCACCACACCTGACTCAGAGCACACAGCTCAACCAGGCTGGAAAAGGTTCAGATATAAAGTGAGTGCAGGGGCCTCTGCATTGCCAGCAGAGTGGGTTCCCGAGGTCCCCTGTAAGCCAGCTGTTTAGGAGGCAGAATATATGTTCCTGCAGAAATTCAGCACCGTGCAGCCAGCCCAGTCCTGAGTGTTCTCTGTGTGAGGCTGTGAGTGGATGCTGGCAGCCCAGGTCAGAGCCTGTTCAGGCTGGATGCCGGGCGGGGTGGGGGGGCTTAAAAATGCATTCATCTTACACCCCAGGGACCAGAGGCACACCCATGGCTGCTCCTGCAGACCATTCTCCTCTCCCCTGTGGATATCTCCTGGGATTGGGGCCAGAACCACAGGAGTAGTAGTGGAGAGGGGCTGGTGCTGGAGAGGCTGGGGCATGATGTGCAGATGGAGCAGGGTCTCTGCCCTGCTGCTAGCTTGTAGGTGGGCATCTCTCAGTTCAGGCCCTAGTTCCTAGATGGGGAACAGGGGCATTGACAAGAGTACATTGTAGGGAACTGGTTCTCCACTGCTGGTTTCTCACACTGCACCCAGATTCACGGTGCACTCAGATTTCTGGGTTCAGGGCCACCACCCTGAAATGTGTGATTGACTGATGCGGGGAGATGCCCAAGAAAAACCGATGCACAGCCATTGTGGGTAGTGAATTCCAGGGCACGGGTGAGCTAGGCCCTGCTGTCTCTAGGGCACAGGAGGATCTCTTGGCAACATTTGGATCCCGTCTCTTGTGGGCCCGCTCCCCATGCCTCCTCTGTGCCCTCCCTCTCCTCAATTCCCCTGCAGAAAGAGCAAAGCTGTTACTCAATAGGAAATGCTTCTGTTTCCTCCAGGTGCACAGTGATTCAAGGGCTGCACTTAGACCTGGGGCCAAAGAGGGGAGCGCAGAAAGCTCTTGAAACCTCAGACTTCTCTTAACTAAAACGCAGCTCACTTTGCTCCATTGTGTCACTGAGAGGAGACTTCCCTGGGGCGATGTGTATAAAACACACAGGGCTCAGTGTTCACTGTCATTCTCTCCAGCCCTATCACCTGGGTACCAGGTGGGTGGTGGAAAGGAAAAGCAAAGGGTAGAAGGTAAATGTAGCAGCTCCAAAAGTCCACAAGGAAGGCACAGAATCATTCCAAGGATAATGATTAATAGAATCTAGTGCATACTAACTTCCGGGCACTTATCACCTGAGCATATTACACGTATCAACTCATGTAACCCCTCGATGCTCTGGTTAGGTGCTATTGTCACCCTTGATTGGTGGAGCAGGAAACAGAAGCCCAGAGGAGTTCTATAGCTTCCCCAGGACTCAACTGGGGGCACTTGTGTGGTCCCAGCTCAGGTCTTCCAGACCCAAGAAAAAGTGTCCCTTCCTTTCTCATCAGGCTCCAGAATGGAGTTTACAGAAAGGACTGGGGTACACACCCATCCCCTGCTACTCCATGCCACCACTGCTGGGACCCAGAGCCCTGAGATGAGTTGAGTTGTCACTAAGCATTCACTTGACCCTCACAAGTACCCAGTGAGTTGGTAGCACCACCATTTTCATCTGCTAGTTGAGGAATTGGAGGCACCAGGAGACCAGGTCAGTCACCCAAAGCCACACGGTTAGAGAGGCACAGAGCAGGATGGGGAGCCAGGTGGTCGTCACCACAACCTGCACTCCATAGGCTATCTTGATTTTCCTGCCATAGGTTCAGAAAGCATGGGGAAGGAAGATGTGACCCTTGTTCAGGATGGAGTGAGGAGCCTGGTCTGTGCCCAATGCTGTGTGAGGGGCTCAGTGTAGCCCATCTCCATGTGAGATCTGTATTTCAACAAGCCTAAACTTACCAGCTTGCTTCATGTGTTAGTCAGCTTTTTGTTGCTGTGACAAATAACTTCAATGAGGGAAAGCTTATTTGGGCTCAAACAGTTTTGGAGGTTTCAGCCCATGGTAGGCCAACTGCATTGCTCCTGGACCAAGATAAGGCAGAGCATCATGGTGGACAGGCATGGTGGAGGAAAGCTGCTCAGCTCAAGGAAGCGAGGAAGCAGAGAGAGAGAGAGGGGAAGGGGCTAGGGCAAGAAACACCCCTTCTGGGGCACAACCTCACTGACCTACTTCTTCTGACCATGACCCACTGTCTACAGTGTCCACCACCTCCCAATAGTCCATTCAGCTACTCATGGATTAATGCACCAATGGAGTCGGAGCCTTCATGATCTAGTCACTTCCTAAAAGCCCCACCTGTGAATGTTGCTGCATTGAGAACCCAGATTTCAACCCAGGAGACTGTGGGGGACATTCCACATCGAAAATGTAGTACCTGGGGTCATACAGCTTTGACATGCTAGAATCAGGATTTGGACTGGGTTCTGTCTGAAGTCGATGGTCTTTTTCCATTTGCCAAAGTCACACACAAGGTACAGAAGAACAGTGTGATCCAGCTGTGGCCCTGCAGGCACCACAGTCTGGGCAGAAGGAAAACCTGAAAGCCTGAGGCGGGAGGGCTCAGGCAGCTCAGTCTAGTCTGGGTGGGCTTCTTGGAAGAGGAGACAGAGAAGGCAAATGTGGGGCCACATGGATGGTTTGGTTCTGACTAGGAACTGTGTCCAAAATTCTTGCATTGGATTGATATGAATAAATCATGATATTCCTCAGGAAAGTTGGAATGGAACCACCCTTTGACCATCCTCACAGCTATCCCACTCCTCGGTTTATACCCAAAGGACTTAAAATCAGCATACTACAGTGATGCAGCCACATCGATGTTTACAAAAGCTTAATTCATAATTAACCGAACTGGAACCAACCTAGGTGTTCTTTAGCAGATGAATGGATAAAGAAAATGTGGGTATATATTCACAATGATTATTACTCAGCCTCAAAGAAGAATAAATTATGGCATTTGCAGGTAAATGAATGGAACTGGAGAATACCGTGCTAAGTGAAATAAGCCAACCCCCCAAAACCAAAGGCTGAATATTTTCTCTGATATGTGAATGCTAATTCACAGTAAGGCAGGGGCTAGGGAAAAATAGAGGTACTTTGGATTAGACAGAGGGGAGCAAAGGGAGGGAAGGGGGTATAGGGTAGGAAGGATACTAGAATGAACCAGACATTATTACCCTATGTGCACATATGATTTCACCGTGTGTGAATCTACATCATGTACAACCAGAAGAATGAGAAGGTATGCTCCATTTCTGTATGATGTGTCAAAGTGCCTTCTACTGCCATGTATAACTAATTAGAACTAACTAAGTAAATAAATAAATAATACATTATTTTAACAACTGATTACTGGTGCACTTCGCATGCAGGCCCTCTCTGAGTCTGTACCACCATCAGCTGTGGCGGCCCCTGCTCTCTTGGCATACATGTTTGAAGAGTCCCTTGCCTTTTGGCCTTTCCTCTTGGAAGTGGGAGAGGGCTGCTCTCTGACAGCCTGCCCAGAGCTCTGAGTCCACAGCAACTTGATTCCCTCCTTTCAGGTTCAATATTCATGGAGAGGAAAGTAAGGCAGGCATGATCGCTGGGACCTCATGGGCTAAAATGTATCTTTGTAGAGTTTTTGCAGCTAGCCCTGCCCAGCTGCCAAGTGCTATCTTCACTGGATGTGCAATGCTCTTGGGAGCAAAGGACAAGTCCTAGCTGGGCTTCACTACCACTTTGAAGTGCTGAAATCATTCAAGCTAGGAGTGAATCACAGAGCGGCTTTCTTCACCTTTTCCCCTAAGGGAGGTTGCTGACTGATGGAACTCCTCTTCCTGGGTGCAAGTATTTATACCTCAAGGTGGTGAAATATTGTTTCTTTACATTATAATCAGTATTTCTGAGAGCTTTATCATCCAGACTAACTGGTCTCCTCTTTGTGGAAATAGAGGATATTCTATGGAGCTTTCTCTGTGTGTCAAGTGCTTTATATAGATCGTCTTGCTAATTCTTCCAAAAGCCCTGAGAGTTTAGTACAACATGCACTTCCATCCTCAGCTGGGGAAAACAGGGCTGGGGAGGGACAGAGATATGTCACACACTTGGTAACAGCAGAGATAACTGCCTTACTCTGTTGTAGAAGGGGCCAGAACATTTGAGATCTCAAGCCCAGCCTCTTTGTCTTCCTATGAGAAAACTGGCATCTCAATTTAACATGAAGGGCAGGACTTGATCACAGAGCCAGCTGGACTAAGACCCAGACTCCTTAGTACTGATGCCATATTTCTTCCTCTCTGCTGATGCAGCCAGGCAGCCCTGATCTGTACCTGGCTGCCACTGTTTGTTGGCTGAGTGGCCTTGGGAAAATGAGCAGAGTGTTTCCTTATCTGTTTGATAGAGGTATTAAGGTGTGCTTTCTACAAAGATCTGTAGATTTGCCAGCAAAGATAGGGAGAGAGTACCCCAATTAGCATCTTGGACACAGTAAATATACATTCTCTCTTCCTCTCTTCAAACAAACTACAGAGGACCCACATTTACTGAAATATTTGACTATTTTTGTCAGAATATATATAATCGATGTAACTAAGCCTGGATTAATATGCATGACAATTAGTTATGCATTAAACAAATTAAGGTTTAATTAAACAAATTAAGGTTTTTCTGTAAGTCAGTTGATTTCACTCCCCAGGGGATATCTGGCAGAAATTTTTGCTTGAGTGAGAATGGGGGATTTGCTGCTGGCATCTAGTGCATGAGGACAGGGATGCTGCTAAAGACACGGCACTCACAGGACAGCCCTCCACCCTACAAGGAGTTATGCAGCCCAAAAGGTCAATAGTGAAGCTTAAAAAAACCCTGCTGTAAGTCAATAAGAAAAAGATCAACAATTCAATAGAAAAATAGACAAAGGATATGGAGAAGTGAGATAAAGAAGTGGAACCAAAAATGGTCAATAAGCATGAAGTACACCCTGCTGCACTGGCCAAGAAGGGGGATGCAAAATAGAGCAAGAAAACACATTGTTTTCCAGAATCCAATAAATAAGGATTTAAAACTCTGAGAGCAGCATGTGCTGGTTGGGTGGCAGAGCAATGAGAATTTGGATGCTAGCAAGGACAACCACTCTGAAGAGCAATTTAGCCATATTTAGTTAAATCAAAGATATATATAGACAAATAGAGCAAATCTACCCCTGAGAAATCCTTCTCCAGGCTCAGAAAGAGACAGGAGAAAGAAAATTAAGTGTAGCACACCAGTAGGGAGAGATTAGAAACAAACTAACTGTCCATCAAAAGGGAAGTGTGTGATTAAATAAAGAAATGAATAAGCCACAGGTGTCAATGTGGTTCCATAACAAAACTTGATGTTGAGGAAACAAAGTTCCAAAGGATCAAGTTACAATGGCTCCTGAAGATAGTGTTTACAGAGGTGAAGATTTAAACCAGGCCAACGAAACTGTTTACAGAGTTTGTGTTTTGCTCTCACCAGAAGAATAATATCTAGCGCAAGAACTAGAAGCATAATATCTAGCACAGGAATGTCCACTTCAGGATGGTGGTTATCTATGAGGCAGGAAAATAGTAGGGAATATCATTTAGAGTGGTCACACGGGGCTTCTGCTGTATTTCTAGCATCTCATTTTCTTAATATTTATTTTATTAGTCTTTATTTTCTTTGCATATTTTATGTAAATAAAATAAAATGGCACAAAACTCAGCAGGTTCCTCTAAATGGTTTAGTAGCCCCATTGAACCCAGGTTGGAGAAGAGGATCTGAGTAAGGTGTCTTCAGGGAAGAACCTACTGTGCATCTGACTCAATCCTTGTAGGAATGTGACTCATCTATGCAAATCTGTACCAGGAAGTCCATGTGTCACCCTGGTGATGAGGCCCAACATTAAAATATGTGTTTTGAAGGACCTCAGTTCTGGACCTTGAGAATATTAGTGTCTCTCTCTCTCTCTCTCTCTCTCTCTCTCTCTCTCTCTCTCTCTCTCTCTCTGGAAGAGAGAACAGTCAAGGTCCTGGGCCATTCCATGTCACCTTCCAGGTCTGACAGGCAGGTGTTTGTAATAGTCTCTGGGTGCAGAGGAGACAGGTGGAGTGAGCACTTCATGGGGCATCCACAGTGTGGTAGGTGAAGGAAGGAGGGGACAGGGAATGGGGTTACCCCAGACATGACAGCTGTGTACTTCCTGCTCAGCCAGACCATGGAACAGGGGGAAGCCCAGGGCAGGTACTGCAGACAGTGCCCACTTTTACCTGCTGACCCCATCAGGGAGGCCTGGGGTTCTCTCTGGGAGTGCTCCCAGATGGTGTTCTCTGGCACTGACTCAGCTGTGATTCAGGTGAGCAGCTGGACCTGGTGTAAGAAGATTCAACTTGTAGATAAGCCTGAGATTCATAGTTGTGGATGATCACTTGGACCTGGAGGCAGGAGCTCACCACCCTCAGTTTGAGAACTGAACCTATGGCCAGAGGTTAGGATGTGGTAGAGGCACTGGGCTCATGGGATTCCTCATTACATTTGGGGGGAGCAGGTGTGGCCAAGTTTCCAAAGGCCAATCAAGCTCAGCCAGGACACTGGAATGGAGACACAGACAGGTGGTGGCTGTGGACATCACTACTAGTTTTCTGGAAACCTATCAGCTGTCCCAAGAAGGTGTAGACCCCTACCCTCATGTGAATGTCTCTTTGTTGAGAAAGTAAGAGATCTGTCCGAGTGATCACATAAACTCTCTCGGAGGCCTTCTGCTCACTGAGATGTAAAGGTGAGGGGTTCCACAAACCTCCTGGGTGAAGAAGCCACATGCAATGGGGGAAGGCATGTACCTTCCAGCCAAAATCCTACTAATACATGTGAATGGAAGCTCCATCCCTCCCTTAGCATCTAGAGTAAACTGTGCTCAATGTGGCCAGCAGACTAGTGTTGACTGAACACTGGATTGTCTGACTTAGGAAAAGGAACAGAGAGCAGTCCCCTTGCAAGAGAAAATCCCAGAACTGTCTCCCACATGAAGTCTCCTATAACCAGGGATGTCACCTCAACAAAGAGCTGAACAAAACCAGGGATGTCTTGAAGGATTACTGGTAAACCCCTTCCTTGATGACTGGTCATCAGGGGTGAGCTTCCCCCCCACACTTTATGTCCACCAAGCACGCATCTGAATGGCTGGTATGAATTTATTTGAAGGAATTTAGTTGAATCAGACAGTATCCTCTTATCTTTCCAGATGTTCAAGCTTTGTCTTGCCAAGGAAGTTATACACTTCCAAGGACTAGAGCTCTCTCAGGACACATAAGAGTCTCTTAGAAACCTTCACAAATGGGGATCTCTGTTGCCTCCAAAGCATTCTACACTATGTGTGATAAATGCCTGAATTATCCTCAAATAACAGGTATAATCACCATAAATGGGCATCTTCTACCAACAGGAGATGAGAGAGGGGCTATAAACAGTCTGAGGTCTAATCAGAGTCATTATGAAGATTTCATTCACTCAGAAAATATTTACTGAGGACATACTCTGTTCTAATATACCTCTAGGTGCTAGTAATAGTGGGGGAGGGGGGAACAGAACAAAAACGAAGCTCTTATGGTACTGGAAGACATACAATATATAGGCAGACAAAAAACAATAGGTAGGTTTTAGATATAACTGCTCTAAAAAGTATGCAATGAAATGGTCTAGAGAGAGGCTGGGTTCAGGCACAGGTCCTGCTCGCACAGAGAGTGTGCTGTGGTTGGGATGCCCTACATGAGCAAAAGGATGGAACTAGCCAGGGTGTTACATATCATCTCCAGAACTGAACTGGGGCATGATCTGTAGTGGTGCACTGGCCAAGGGAGATCAGTGTGGAACAATATAGACAAGGTGGGTAGATTGAAAATCTGGAATCAATATTTTAGAGCTCCTTCCATCAAAAGATGAACTCTATTCTCCATTTCTTGATCCCAGGCTGGCCTTGACCAAGAGAATGTGGTAGGGAGATATGGGAGAGTTCCTCCTCAGGCCATACAACTTCTATTTTCACACTCCTGGAAACCTGAGATGCTCACACTCTGTAGAAGCCCCCTCTCACCTCCTTGAAGATGAGAGACAATGTGAAATGAGAGTCCAGGCCAAGCCTAACATTCCAGCTGAGACTCCAGGCACATGGGTGAGACATTCAGGATAGACCGACTCTTCTAAATGAGCTTAGGGGAGACCAGCAGTTGGGACACGTAGCTGACCCACAGGATCATGAGAAGTAGCAAGTTTAAAAATGGCTAGGCAGCCATAGGTAACCAGAGATAGGTGGTAACACTCAAAGACACACGAGGTGGTAGTGGCAGGGTTGTCTGAGACCAGCCAGTTCATGAAAAATACTCATCAGATTTGGGGTGAGACAGATTCCATTCAAATGCTGGGGCTCAGAAGAGTGACACAGAGTCAAAGCTATGTTGTCTTGTTGGTGAGCCCACCCTGTACCTATCTCTAAGTACTGGGGGTCTGAAATAGTGGATTCAGGTCAGGGGCTCACAGTTGCCTATGGTTCAGATCTAGAACTGTGAGCACCAGCCTTGAAGTGCCAAGTCTCCCTCCTAATTCCTTTCCTAGAGTCCCAAGGAGATCAAGGCTAAGTGGGACAGAATCAAGGAAAAGGACTTTAGCAAGAATTAAGAGTGGGATTATTGGGGAAGAAGGAATATATTTATAAAGACAAATACAAGGACACAAAAGTCCAGTATCCAAAGTGTGGGTCAGATGCTAAAAGCTTTAGGAGTTCAGAGAAAGGATGGATCACCCAGGACACAAGCAGCTAGTGCAGAAACAAAGTGGAAAGTCACTCAAGGGTGTGAAGACATAAATGAATGAACAGCTGGACAGCAACAAGCAAGAAGTGGACAAGAGTGACATGGAGGGCACTTAGGAACAGAGAAGAGAGCCAGGAAAGACCCAACTTGCCCTCTTTATTTGACAAAGGAAGGGCTTGAATGTATATGACCAAGAAATAAAGGCTAATGGTGAAGGTTAAGATAAATAACTTTGTTTCTAGCTATGGCCCATGAGAGCCACTCAGGGGTTTTGAGCAAGGAAATGGCATTTACTTTAAAAAATAGAGATATGCATAAATGAATGAATGCATACTTGCATAGATGGTGGAAAATGGCTGGGTGGATGGATGGATGGATGGATATGTAGCAATGAATACAATAGATATGTACTTTAAAGAAAATGATCTGAATGAAGGGATAGATGGATAAATGAACAAATCAGGGAATATATGCATGATTCATGGATAATGGAGGATGAATGGGTTGACAGATGGATGGTCAGATATGTACCAAAGAATACCCATAGTCATGTACTTTAAAGGAAATGATCTGAATCAATCAATGAACATATCAGTGGATGCATGCATGGACAGATGCATGGATAGATGGATGAATGGATGAATGAATTCATGGCAGAAATATAAGCCCAAGGAAGTCAATTTAGTCTGCTGGTGAACAGCTTTGACACATCTGTTCTTGCTGCTGCTTCCCTCCACTGCCTCACTGTGTATGAGCCCATCCCATCAGCTCAGTATTTCCAGCTTATCTGAATGCTGGTGAAATGGTTAAGATCATCAGTATGACAGGGCTCAATAATCACAGACCCAAGATCCAGGTCTTGTAATCTTTCCAATCAAGCCCAGATGTCTGGAGCTTCGAGTTCCTGAAAGAAGATCAAAATGACAGGGGATGAGGCTGCAAGACATGTCACACTTCTACATGCCTCATAGGACCAACCTCTAGGGGTTTGGCCAAGGAGCTTCTCAATCACCTTGCCTTATTATCACAGCATTGTACACAGTTCCAGGCACACAATAGATGTTTGATGAAAGTTTGATGAATTGAGATGACATTTTCTGAAGCTCCCTATATAGGAAAATCCAACAAACTGCATGATTGACAGCATACCCACATCCCATCCTTAAGTAAGTCCTTGTTAGGGAGATAGACAGAGTGAGTTGAACAATCCATAACCTGACCTTCAAGGGAAGACATAAATCAAACCTCATCAATTTTCAGGGAAATAAATTTCATGAAATGAGGCTGCCATCTGCCTTTTGTGATATAAATCAAGCTCCTATTGGCTCATTTATGCCTACAGGCTGAGGTCCATATTCCTTAGCAAAATATGCATAGTCCCCCAACTCAAGCTTTTAAAATATCCATATGCTCATTCATTTATTAATTGTTAATTTATGTAAAGGGACATATCAGGCATTGGAATGCTGTGATAAATGAAATTTCTATCCCTGAAAGAAAATATTTTCTACTGGAGAGACAGATTATTTACACATGTAATATACATTTTATGTATTTTTACAGATTAACAGCTAAGAAAGTGGACATATCCATATGGTTTTAACATGAGGGGCGAAGGGACAAGCAATTAATTCTGCCTGAAGGTCAGGGTCATTTCACATTTAAGGTGATTCTGGAAGTTTCAGTGGAAGTTTCCCGGGCCAACATGAAGAACAAGGACACTTCAGGTGAAGAACGGTCTTAGTTAAGACCCTTGGTTTCAAGTTATGGAAGTTAAATGAAATAGGGAATTTAATAGCCAGAGACCTGCCATGTCATTCAGAGGTTGACTGCACAAGTCCAATGAGAGGTTATAGAAAAATGCTTTGTAAGCTACAAAGTGAAGGCAAAGACAAGGGTTTATTTTATTTTTTTTTTTTTTTATTTCATTTATTTATTTTTATTTTTTATTTTTTTTTTTTAAATTTTTTATTGGTTGTTCACAACATTACAAAGCTCTTGACATATCATATTTCATACATTAGATTGAAGTGGGTTATGAACTCCCAATTTTACCCCAAATGCAGATTGCAGAATCACATCGGTTATACATCCACAGTTTTACATAATGCCCAATTAGTAATTGTTGTATTTTGCTACCTTTCCTATCCCGTACTATCCCCCCTCCCCTCCCCTCCCTTCTTCTCTCTCTACCCCATCTACTGTAATTCATTACTCTCCTTGTTTATTTTCCCATTCCCCTCACAACCTCTTATATGTAATTTTGTATAGCAATGAGGGTCTCCCTTCATTTCCATGCAATTTCCCTTTTCTCTCCCTTTCCCTCCCATCTCATGACTCTGTTAAATGTTAGTCTTTTCTTCCTGCTCTTCCTCCTTGCTCTGTTCATGGTTGCTCTCATTATATCAAAGAAGACATTTGGTATTTGTTTTTTAGGGATTGACTAGCTTCACTAAGCATAATCTGCTCTAGTGCCATCCATTTCCCTGCAAATTCTATGATTTTGTCATTTTTTATTGCTGCATAGTACTCCATTGTGTAAAGATGCCACATTTTTTTTATCCATTCATCTATTGAAGGGCATCTGGGTTGGTTCCACAGTCTAGCTATTGTGAATTGTGCTGCTATGAACATCGATGTGGCAGTATCCCTGTAGTATGCTCTTTTAAGGTCTTCAGGGAATAGTCCAAGAAGGGCAATAGCAGGGTCAAATGGTGGTTCCATTCCCAGCTTTCCCAGGAATCTCCAAACTGCTTTCCAAATTGGCCGCACCAATTTGCAGTCCCACCAGCAATGTACAAGAGTACCCTTTTCTCCACATCCTCGCCAGCATTTGTTGTTGTTTGACTTCATAGTGGCTGCCAATCTTACTGGAGTGAGATGGTATCTTAGGGTGGTTTTGATTTGCATTTCTCTGACTGCTAGAGATGGTGAGCATTTTTTCATGTACTTGTTGATTGATTGTATGTCCTCCTCTGAGAAGTGTCTGTTCAGATCCTTGGCCCATTTGTTGATTGGGTTATTTGTTATCTTATTGTCTAATTTTTTGAGTTCTTTGTATACTCTGGATATTAGGGCTCTATCTGAAGTGTGAGGAGTAAAAATTTGTTCCCAGGATGTAGGCTCCCTATTTACCTCTCTTATTGTTTCTCTTGCTGAGAAAAAACTTTTTAGTTTAAGTAAGTCCCATTTGTTGATTCTTGTTATTAACTCTTGTGCTATGGGTGTTCTATTAAGGAATTTGGAGCCCGACCCCACAATATGTAGATCGGAGCCAACTTTTTCTTCTATCAGACGCAGAGTCTCTGATTTGATATCAAGCTCCTTGATCCATTTAGAGTTAACTTTAGTGCATGGCGAGAGGAAGGGATTCAGTTTCATTTTGTTGCATATGGATTTCCAGTTTTCCCAACACCATTTGTTGAAGATGCTATCCTTCCTCCATTGCATGCTTTTAGCCCCTTTATCAAATATAAGATAGTTGTAACTTTGTGGATTAGTCTCTGTGTCCTCTATTCTATACCATTGGTCCACTCGCCTGTTTTGGTACCAGTACCATGCTGTTTTTGTCACTATTGCTCTGTAATATAGTTTGAAATCTGGTATCGCTATACCGCCTGATTCACACTTCCTGCTTAAAATTGCTTTTGCTATTCTGGGTCTTTTATTTTTCCATATGAATTTCATGATTGCTTTATCTATTTCTACAAGAAATGCCATTGGGATTTTGATTGGCATTGCATTAAACCTATAGAGAACTTTTGGTAATATCGCCATTTTGATAATGTTAGTTCTGCCTATCCATGAACAGGGTATATTTTTCCATCTTCTAAGATCTTCTTCTACTTCTCTTTTTAGGGTTCTGTAGTTTTCATTGTATAAATCTTTTACCTCTTTTGTTAGGTTGATTCCCAAGTATTTTATTTTTTTGGAGGATATTGTGAATGGGGTAGTTTTCCTCATTTCCGTTTCAGAGGTTTTGTCGCTGATATACAGAAATGCCTTTGATTTATGCGTGTTGATTTTATATCCTGCCACTTTGCTGAATTCATTTATCAACTGTAGTAGTTTCTTTGTAGACCCTTTTGGGTCTTCTAAGTATAGTATCATGTCATCTGCAAATAGTGATAATTTAAGTTCTTCTTTTCCTATTTTTATGCCTTTAATTTCTTTCGTCTGTCTAATTGCTCTGGCAAGTGTTTCGAGAACTATATTGAATAGAAGTGGTGATAGAGGGCATCCCTGTCTTGTTCCAGATTTTAGAGGGAATGCCTTCAACTTTTGTCCATTCAGAATGATGCTAGCCTGAGGCTTAGCATAGATAGCTTTTACAATGTCAAGGTACATTCCTGTTATCCCTAGTTTTTCAAGTGTTTTGAACATAAAGGGATGCTGTACTTTGTCGAATGCTTTCTCTGCGTCTATTGAGATGATCATATGGTTCTTATCTTTAAGTCTATTGATGTGGTGAATAACATTTATTGATTTCCGTATATTGAACCAGCCTTGCATACCAGGGATGAATCCTACTTGATCATGGTGCACAATTTTTTTGATGTGTTTTTGTATTCGATTCGCCAGAATTTTATTGAGGATTTTTGCATCTAGGTTCATTAGAGATATTGGTCTGTAGTTTTCTTTCTTTGAGGAGTCTTTGTCTGGTTTCGGAATCAGGGTGATGTTGGCCTCATAGAATGAATTTGGAAGAGCTCCCTCTTTTTCTATTTCCTGAAATAACTTGAAAAGTATTGGTATTAATTCTTCTTTAAAGGTTTTGTAAAACTCTGCTGTATACCCATCCGGTCCTGGGCTTTTCTTGGTTGGTAGTCTTTTGATGGCTTCTTCAATTTCATCCAATGATATTGGTCTGTTCAAATTGTGTGTATCCTCCTGACTCAGTCTGGGCAAATCATATGACTTAAGAAATTTATCGATGTCTTCACTATCTTCTATTTTATTGGAATATAGGTTTTCAAAATAATTTCTAATTGTCTTCTGTATTTCTGTAGCATCTGTTGTGATATTGCCTTTTTCATCCCGTATGTTAGTAATTTGAGTTCTCTCTCTTCTTCTCTTTGTTAGCATGGCTAAAGGTCTGTCGATATTATTTATTTTTTCAAAGAACCAACTTTTAGTTTTGTTAATTTTTTCAATAGTTTCTTTTGTTTCAATTTCATTAATTTCCGCTCTGATTTTAATTATTTCTTGCCTTCTGCTACATTTGCTGTTGTTTTGCTCTTCCTTTTCTAGGGCTTTGAGATGAAGTGTGAGCTCATTTATTTGTTGGTTTTTTCTTTTTTTGAGGAATGACCACCAGGCGATGAATTTTCCTCTTAAAACTGCTTTCATTGTGTCCCATAGATTCCGATATGTTGTGTCCGTATTTTCATTTATCTCTAAGAATTTTTGATTTCCTCCTTTATGTCTTCTGTAACCCATTGATCATTCAGTAACATATTGTTCATTTTCCATGCGATGTAGGATTTTTCCTTCCTTCTTTTATCATTGATTTCCAGTTTCATTCCATTATGATCAGATAAAATGCATGGTATTATCTCCACCGCTTTATATTTACTGAGGGTTGCCCTGTGGCATAATATATGGTCTATTTTTGAGAAGGATCCATGTGCTGCTGAGAAAAATGTATATCCATTTGATGATGGTTGATATATTCTATATATGTCAGTTAAGTCTAGGTTATTGATTGTGGTATTGAGTTCTATAGTTTCCTTGTTCAACTTTTGTTTGGAGGATCTGTCCAATGGTGAGAGAGGTGTGTTGAAGTCACCCATAATTATTGTGTTGTGGTCTATTTGATTCTTGAACTTGAGGAGAATTTGTTTTATGAATGTCGCAGCGCCATTATTTGGTGCATAAATATTGATAATTGTTATGTCTTGTTGGTGAATGGTTCCTTTTAACAGTATATAATGTCCTTCTTTATCCCTTTTGATTAACTTAGTCTTGAAGTCGATTTTATTCGATATGAGGATGGCCACCCCTGCTTGCTTACGAGGACCGTGTGCGTGGTATATTTTTTCCCATCCTTTCACCTTCAGCCTGTGTATGTCTTTTCCAATCAGATGTGTCTCCTGGAGGCAGCATATTGTTGGATTTGTTTTTTTAATCCATGATATCAGCCTATGTCGCTTTATTGGAGAGTTTAAGCCATTAACATTCAGAGTTACTATTGATATATGGTTTGTACTTCCATCCATGTTTGATTATTTATCGTTTTTTTTTTTAAAAAAAAATTAGTTTGTTTTTCCATGATTATTTTTCCCCCTCGCCCTCTGTCTTTACCGAGGCACTTCCCTCTGATGGTTTTGGTTATTGTTTTTCATTTCTTCCTCGTGTAGTGTTTTGCTCAAAATGCTTTGCAATGCTGGTTTTCTGGCTGCAAATTCTTTTAACTTTTGTTTATCATGAAAGATTTTTATTTCGTTGTCATACCTGAAGCTTAATTTTGCTGGATACAGAATTCTTGGTTGGCATCCATTGTCTTTCAGTGTTTGAAATACATTGTTCCATGACCTTCTTGCTTTCAGTGTCTGTGATGAAAAATCCGTTGTTAACCTTATTGGTTTACCCCTGAATGTAATCTGTCTCCTTTCTCTTGTAGCTTTTAATATTTTCTCTTTGTTCTGTATATTGGATATCTTCATAACAATGTGTCTTGGCGTTGGTCTACTGTGATTTTGTGTGCTCGGTGTCCTGTATGCATCTTCAATTTGTATATCTGTTTCCTTTTTTATTTCTGGAAAGTTTTCTGTAATTATTTCATTCAGCAGGTTACTCATTCCCTTGGTTTGAATCTCTGTACCTTCTTCTATCCCGATGACTCGTAAGTTTGGCTTTTTTATGTTATCCCATAACTCTTGGATGTTTTTCTCGTGATTTTTTACCAGCCTTTCTGAGTTGGCTAGACTATTTTCAAGATGAAATAATTTGTCTTCATTATCTGACATTCTGGTTTCTACTTGCTCCACTCTGTTAGTGATACTCTCAATTGAGTTTTTAATTTGGTTTATAGTTTCCTTCATTTCCAAGATTATGGTTTGATTCTTTTTTATAATCTCTATCTCCTGATAAAGGTGCTTAACTTCTTCTTTTATCTGTTTGTGTAATACATTCTCAATGTGTTCTTTTGCTGCTTGAATTTGCTGTCTCGTATCCTCTTTAAGGTTCCATTCCATCTGTCTAAGGTGTTCCTTGAGTTCCTTATATGACCATTTTTCTGATGACTCTAGGTCCTCCTGAATATTTAGGCTGTCCTGCATTGTTTGTACTCCTTTTCTTCCTTGCTTTTTGAAGCTGCTCATGTTACTTCTTGTTCTGTTTGACTGCTGAGTTACTGTTTACTCCTATAAATTTATTTGATGCTTGGGAGGAAAGGTATTAGAAGGGAATGGAAAAAGTCACTAAAGAGAATGAGAGTAAGCAGGTAGAATTCAAGGAAGGGGGGATAAGATAATTGAAAAGAAATGAAAAGACAAAAGAAGAAAAAAATAGGAAATAAAAAAAGAAAAAAAAATTTTTAAAATAATAAAAAAAAATTAAAATTGGAAGAAAAAAAAATTTAAAAAAAAATTGTAAAAAAAAAATTAAAAAAACAAGAAAAATGAAACTGAAAGAAAACCCCAAATCAAAATTAAAAAAACAACATCAACAACAACAATAACGACAACAAAAAACAAGAACAACAACAACAAAAAAAACTAATAAATGCAGTCTTAGAGTTTGATTAACTTCTCTTCCAGTAGGTGGCGCTGTGACCACCGGGCCAAGTTTCTCCTATCAATACGCGGAAACCAATCACTGTGCAGCAGCTCCTCCTCCCAGACTGGGCGAGTCTCCAATCCTGGGTGCCTAGGGCGTCCTCTTGTGTCTAGTCACTTCCCCACTTTTCCTCTAGCCAGGCCCCTCTCACGGGTGCTGCTCACCACAATACTGGGTACACACCAGGTCTGCTGCTCCTGGGAGCCCTGTTGTCATGAATGACTGGGCACACTCTTCCAGTTTGCCATTCCCTCAGACCCTAAGTTTGTAGAGCTTGGGGCTGAGAATCCTCAGCGAATTTTACTGCCCCTCCGGTAGCCACACCCCCAGTAGCTGGTGCAAGAGACCTCAGCTGTCTGCACTGGTGGGAGCGGTAGTCCCGCGACGGCGGGTCCCGCGCCGGCGGGTCCCGCGCCACCTCTAATTCCCTCGGTCTGGCTACGGTGCTCACGGGAGAGCTGGGAGAGGCCCTTACAGGAGAGCTGAGATTGGCCCTTAAGGTTTCCCCGATGTGTGGAGAGGGAAGGCTAGCGAATTACACACCTGTAGCCGCAGGTTTCAATGAAGTTATCTCCTCCGCCGCAGTCTGATGACGTCAGTTGTCTGCCATGGTGGTATCTCTTGCAAATGGCGACAGTTTGTTTCCCTTTGCCGGGTGACCAATGCAACGGGTGGGTCCTTACTGTCTCTCCCAAGCCCCGTTTCAAACCTGTGGCCACTACCTATGAAGGCTCGGTTGGCATTTACCTCCGTAGGATCAGAAGGGCTGACCGGTTGTTTCAGCCGGATGGATTAGTGCTGAGTCACAGCTGTTTGTCTGTGGGAAGCAGGCGAACGGGAGCTTGAATTCAGCCGATCCAGGTTCAGTGTGTGTTCTGAGAGGCCCAGACTGCTCGTTCCAGATCCACGTCAGCTCAGCATTGCCTAGTGATCCTGAGCAAACAGAGTTAGGCTGTTTACGACTCCCTATGCCTGCACAGCTGAAGAGGTCAGAGACTTGATCTCTCCGCGCCCGCCGCCATGTTGGAATCCCCCTGATCACAAGGGTTTATTATAGAGTGCTCAGTAGCTGAGTGGTGATTGATTGCCCAATTTGCCACAACCCAGTGGGAACAGATAATACCCCAAGAACCAAGACATAGTAAGGTAATAGAATACCTATTGAGGAGAGTGCTTAACTTGGAAGCCTTCCTGGTATTCATTTGGGGGTGTTTTACCTCCCAATGAAAGAATTGATGGAAGGGATGGGAAAGGGAGAAGGTCAGCTTGACTTGTGACTAAAGGCCAATGGTCATTGCCCTTCAAAAAGGCATCAAAAACTAAAAATAAGCAGGACACAGTGGCACATATGGATAATCTTAAATACTTGAGAGTCCGAGTCAGGCGGATCACAAGTTCGACACCAACCTGAGCAACTTAGCAAGAACTTTCTCAAAAAAAAATTTTTTTTAATTAAAAAAAATATGAAGGTCTGGGGATGTAGCTCCTTAGCATGCAGGGGATCCTGGGTTCAATCTCCAGTTCCACAAAAGAAAAAAATGGCTTAGTGGTAACCGAGCAAGCTCATGAAAGGAAGGACATCCAGGTGCCATATGCAATATTTCAGGAATAAGGACATTGTGAAAATCAAAGTATTAATCAATAATGGACTAAGTGCACTCCATTTGTGAGACCTTGCGCTATGTAGGAGAGAGAGTTGGAAAAAATGTGTGGGTCCTCTTCTCGGGGAGTCTGAGATCAGTAGCAAAATCTTGCCATATGACTAATCAGAGCTGTGTCCAAACCCAGCTATGGACCTCCACCCTCAAAATCACTCCTCCAGTTGTTTCCATCTGGATAAATGGTGCCTCCATCTACGAAATTGTTCAGGACCCAATCTGAAATTCAATGTCTTTCTTCTTTTTTTTCTTTTTTTTTATTGGTTATTCAAAACATTACAAAGATTGCAGAATCACATCGGTTACACATCCACATTTTTACATAATGCCATATTAGTAACTGTTGTATTCTGCTACCTTTTCTATCCTCTACTATCCCCCCTCCCCTCCCTCCCATCTTCTCTCTCTACCCCATCTACTGTAATTCATTTATCTCCTTATTTTTTCCCATTCCCCTCACAACCGCTTATATGTGATTTTGTATAACAATGAGGGTCCCCTTCCATTTCCATGCAATTTCCCTTTTCTCTCCCTTTCCCTCCCACCTCATAACTCTGTTTAATGTTAATCTTTTCCTCTTGCTCTTCCTCCCTGCTCTGTTCTTAATTGTTCTCATTATATCAAAGAAGACATTTGGCATTTGTTTTTTAGGGATTGGCTAGATTCACTTAGCATAATCTGCTTTAATTCCATCCATTTCCCTGAAAATTCTATGATTTTGTCATTTCTTAGTGCTGGTAGTATTCCATTGTGTATAAATGTCACATTTTTTTTATCCATTTATCTATTGAGGGGCATCGGGGTTGGTTCCACAGTCTAGTTATTGTGAATTGTGCTGCTATGAACATCGATGTGGCAGTATCCCTGTAGTACGCTCTTTTAAGGTCTTCAGGGAATAGTCCGAGAAGGGCAATAGCAGGGTCAAATGGTGGTTCCATTCCCAACTTTCCCAGGAATCTCCATACTGCTTTCCATATTGGCCCCACCAATTTGCAGTCTCTCTTCTTTTCATTGTCCCTTCTCAGGACCACCTTATCAACAAGTCCTGTGGGCTCTACCTCCACAGTAGGGGCCCAGGCTGCCACTCCCCATCCCTCACCAGCCACTGCCCTGCCTGGAATGCTGTTTCTATCTCACCCTCCCACCATCCAGCAGCTATATTAACCTTTCAAAAATGCAAATCAGATCATGACACCCGCTCCTCTCAAAGCCACCCTTCACCCAAAACACACACACACACACACACACACACACACACACACACACACACTTAGAACAAATCCAGATTCTTTTCAGTGGCCCACCAATGCTGCAGTCTGGCTGGGCACAAATCACTGAGCTGCCACAAAGCACTTGTATGTTCAAACAGGAAACTTTATTGCCTGAACTCCAACAGCACTCCACGCACACTCCCCGGGAACTCTCCCGAACACCACCCATGTGGCCCTTCTATGGCACCACACCAACCGGAACTCCCTCTACCGGAACTTCACCAACCAACAAGAACTCCCCAGGAAATCCCCACAAGAACTCCAAAGTAGCAGGCGCCTGAGGCAGACAGCAGGGATCTATATACAATTGAATCAATCTAACATCATCTTAATGGCTTGCCTCTCAGCCATTACTTCTGGCAAAATGCCAGGGGCCATTCCGACTTGTGTGTGGCTCTCGACACACCAAGGCTACAATCTCTCTTTAATTTTACCCCTGACCATGACTCTGGCCATTTTCTGACCATTACTCTCAGCCCCGCTTACTGCATCCTGGTCACGCTTCCTTCCTTTCCTACCAGAATGTGTTCCTACACCAGAACTTTCGGCCTCTGCCCTTCCCTCTGTTAGAAACACTCTTCTTGCAGGACTTCGAAGGGTAATTCCCACACTATATTCAGATCTCTGTTTAGAGACACCTTCCGCAGTAGCCCTTGCTGAATTCGCCATCACTGCCACCATCCCAGCCCTACCAACCACTTCCTCCTTATCTTCTTTTGCTTTCCTGGCAATAACATAGTAACACAGTAGGCACTAAATGAACTCAGTATTTTTTGAAGGAATGTGTGAAGAGAAAGATTACAAAGGAATAGCAACGGAAAAGACTTGTGGAACTGCTGGGGTTGGGTTCTGGAACATGGAGATGTTCTCACCAGGCAGACAAAAGACAAGGGCATCTCAAGCAGAGAGAATAGTGTGAAACAAGGTTGATGCAAACAAAACAGAGTTCATAACCCACTTGAATCAAACTGTGAAAGATGATGTATTAAGAACTGTGTAATGTTTTGAACGACCAACAATAAAAAAAAAAAAAAAAAAAAAACAAAAAAAACAAAGAACAAACAAAAATGAGGCACACAGAGGAGAGTGGGGTGATTCAGTTAGGAGGAATGTGGAAGAGGACATGTGTCTGGCCAGGAAGCCAGTATCTAGTTGCAAGGAGAAACCTCTCAGATAACAGGATGTTATTGCAAGGGGTGATAAAGGGCATCTGAGAGCTTGGGGTTACTAAACTTAGAGTTGAAAGAGCTTCCCAGTGGTCTAGGAAGGGTTTGCAAAGCTTCTTAATTCTGCACGGCTGCAATT
The DNA here is from genome assembly GCF_052094955.1 of Ictidomys tridecemlineatus. Classification (NCBI taxonomy): domain Eukaryota; kingdom Metazoa; phylum Chordata; class Mammalia; order Rodentia; family Sciuridae; genus Ictidomys; species Ictidomys tridecemlineatus. The sequence continues at coordinate 538,323 of NW_027521401.1, forward strand.
GTAGCCTGTGACACAGCGTGACCCCACTGCACACGCCTCCTCTCAGGTCTGTCTAGGTCTGTCCCTCCACTGGCTGGTAACCCTTTTTCTTTGTCCTTAGTTCAAATTCCTCAGATGGAAAAAAACGTCTGACTGGCTTATCTTTCTTCTGTCAAGAGTGGCTGCACTTTACAGTCCACTGGCCCCACAAGTGTCATGTTACTGTCTGGATCTGTCAGCTGAGGCCTGTTTAGAAAGAGGTTCCCAGCATGGACTGTGGGCAGGGTGATTCTCATATAGGAGAAGTGAAAGCATCTCCCACGCCTCTGGCTGTTAAGCACAGCCTGTCTCTAGGGCTAACACAAGTAATTTCCAAATTAAAACACAACGGTCAGTTGTCTCAACTCTAACAAGAATATGTCCAGAGCTAGGCAGAGCCCCTGTCTATTCTCTACTTCAGGCTCCTCTCTTTGTTTATGTCTTTGGATCAAGGGAGGGAGGCAGAGCGGTAGAGTGAGCAAGGAAGGCCTCAGTGTGCTGAGAGCCTGATTCCAGTCAGTAAGGGTGCTCCCACGACCCGAGGAGAAAGCCCCTTCTGACTGCCACACATCGGAAGGACACCCCTGCGTGAGCCCAGGCTCATGTCCTCTCCCTGCTCAGGAGGTAGGGGACCTCAGTTCTAGCTCCATGTTTGGGCTGGTACCAAGATGTCTGCAGAGGTCCTGGCCAGCGGAGGAAGACAAGGTCTCTTCCTCAGTCCTTTAAGAGAAAGGAGAGGTTTTTCAGAAACTTATCAGATGACTGCCTCCCTTCTCATTAGCCAGAATGCGGTCACATGGCCCGTTCCATTGTTGAGGAGAATGGGATTATCCTTAGGTCAGTCTGGGGAGTGGGGCCATTTTCCCCTGAGCAGGGAGACATGGGTTTCTGAATCAGTCTGGATTCTTTTGGTGAGAAAGATGAGGGTGTGTGTGGATCCTTGGAAGGCAACAAAGAGGGTCCCTGCACTTCAAGGACCTTCCCGAGACAACAGAGACTGAGGCACAGAGAAAGCTGTGGTCAGGAAGGACAGAGGTGGCACTGTGTGTGAGAATTGTGTAGACGTGGAGGGGGACAGTCTTCTTTCAAGTCCCAGCTCTGACATCTGCTCACTGTTATGTACCCCCCAGAGCCTCAGTCTGCTCACCTGCAAAAGGGAGAATATGAATATCTGCTCTGACTCAAAACCTAAGCAGCGATGGGGACACAGGAGTTTCCCAACCTGCAGGATGATGGTTCATATGGAGAAGCTGGTTACTATTAATAGGAAAGAGAGAAATCCTGCAGGAGAGTTGAAGTCAAGGGCAGGTCAAGGACAAAGGCTAGGTGTGGCTGGCTGGCCCCTTAAGGTGCAAATGGCAGGCAGTGCCATTCCACTCTGCTCCTCAGGGGAACAAACACCCTCTGCATCTCTTGAATATTCCTATTTGTAGAAAGTCACCGAATAACAAGAGCAATTAACTCAGAAGTTCCAAGCAGAGCTTTATAATTTATGTGACTTTGTACTGACCCTGGGACTGGGCTGGTTCTTTGCTAGCAAAGATCCTTATCTCTAGGATTGAGGGCTAGATCCCCTTAAATCAGCCCTCCTGGAGATGGTGGGGAAGTCAACATCAGCTCAACCCATCCTTTGCAAACTGCCCAGGGTACTAATGAGGCAATGTGGGCCTCCCTGACGGAGATTTTTGTTTTGCAATTTTAAGGCTTTTTTTTTTTTTGACAATCTCAGTTAATTGGATCACCACTTTAGAGACAGGGATTCAGGCTTTCACATGAGAGAAAAAGACAAGACAGTGGGGTCTGCATGTCCCGGAGCAGTGGGTTCTGCTGATTCTCAGCTCAGCCTGGCCTCTTCAGGGAGGCTGGACTGGGTAAGCCCTGCAGGGATCTGGGGGTGTCTCAGTGGCCGGCCTCTATCTCTGATCGGGACTTGGGCCATCTAATCTCTTCAAGGAAATTACAGTACCAGGTTGGGGCTCCCCATCTAAAGTCATGTATAGGACTTGACTCTCCAAATGGTGACAGTAGGAGGAAGCCAGGATTCCTGAAGGTCAAAGCACCCAAGAACTGAGACAGATGCCTAGAGATCAGTACTCTGGGCCCAGCACCCTGCCCATCCTTTTATGGCAGATGTGTCTCCGACAGACAAGTCATTGTCCTCCAGGCCTTGTTCCCCATATTAAAGGTGATGGGGTTGGGGCTCTCTGACATCATTTCCAGGGGAACCCCTATCTGGTTCTTGACTTCGAGCCAAGGCTACAGGGTTGGGTGCACCCAAGAGCTTTTTGTCTCACTGAGCCCATTGCACTTTAAAAAGATGGGCAGACTCACCAAGGAGAAGAGCTGGGGTCATACAGCCACAAAGGTAAAGAGCAGGGAAAGGCCCCGGTGCCGTCAGCACTCAGTGGAAAATATCCCGGTGATAGGCTGGGTGCAGAGGAGACAGGGAGAGCTGAACAACAAATCTCCCTTTAAAGATACCCAAAATGCAGGTATCAGAAGGAGCCAAGTCTGGGAATGAGGAAGCCTGGATTTAGTCCCAGTCCTGCTGTACACTCTGCCTGGAAGTGGTCACTCAAGCTTCGGTTCCTTCCACCATCAGAAGGAAACATCTCTCTCTCACCAGGCTACTGGGCAGATTGGATTTGAAGGATTATAAGTGGCTGGTACAGAACAGGTACTGAGGCAGTGCCATTTCCCTATTTTTCCTGTGCTAACTGAGGTACCACTGTCTTCCAGCTCCTCAGAAGGCCTGAGTTCTGGGAAGCAGAGAAATCTTATTATCTTAACAGCAAACACACAGAGACTTGAGCTTTGGCAGGAAGCTTTCCAGGTGTGCAGGGCAGCTGGCTGGGCCACTGGGATCAAGAGTGACCATCCCTTTGAGCAACCTACCTACAGCAGCTCTTCCTGGGATTTTCTTGTGAAACAGCTGAGACTGATCACAACAGGAGAGTTGATTAATTATAAAGGGAATACAGAGAAGAAACAAAGAGGACATCACCCAGTCTCATTTTCACCTCTTGTCTCAGTGGAGAATGTACGTGCCCTTGGAGGAAGCCACCCATCCAGCCCCTCGCTCCTCCTAGGTTCTGCATCCACTTGGAGAGGATGGCACCAACTTACCCAGGAGCTACCTCATGATATTTCAGTCCCCTCCCCTGAGACCAAGCCTTGGAGAGTGCCATTCCCATAAGGAGCTGTCAAGCCTCACAGATGCCAACTCTGGTCTGATGAGAAGTTCTAATTCTTTAGACATGGGTGCCAGGCAGAAATCACTTCCCCTTTAAGGCAAGACCCACTTTTACACATAAGAGCATGGATTGTCATCTCCTGGTGGTGGCCCCCCAGGACAACACATTTTTTGTTATTACCCTAATGCAGCAAAGAATCCCAACAAATCTTCTGTCTGCTTCTTTCCGGGCTGGAAAAGACAAGACTGATGACCAGGGATAGGAAAGGCAACTTGAAGGAACCTAGGAAATCTCTAGGATTCTGGTGATTCTCAGAGATAAATCAGATGCAATCAAGAAGCGCCAGTCTGTGGGCTGCAGCACAAAAGAACTAATTATAAACAAGAAGAAGAAGAAGAAGAAGAAGAAGGAGGAGGAGGAGGAGAAGGAGGAGGAGGAGGAGGAGGAGGAGGAGGAGGAGGAGCTGCAGCACAAAAGAACTAATTATAAACAAGAAGAAGAAGAAGAAGAAGAAGAAGAAGAAGAAGAAGAAGAAGAAGAAAGAGGAGGAGGAGGAGGAGGAGGAGGAGGAGGAGGAGGAGGAGGAGGAGGTGGAGGAGGAGGAGGAGGAGGAGGTGCTATAAGAGTAGGTCAAGTTGGAGAATTCAGAGGAAAGTGGAAGGACATTTAGCCCGGGCAGGTAGGAGAAGTTTTCTTCAAGGAAGTGACCTTCAAGCTAAGACTTGCGGGGATGGTACTGACTATCCTAAGATTGTCAGCAGCTGTTCTGATTCCCCAGAAAAAATCCTTTCATCACCATGGATTGAAACACTACCCTGAGATAAAACCTGAGGAATCTGCTAAGCCAGGAGCAAACTTCCAAGAGGAGTCCCAGGAATGTGAATATCCAAACACAATTCAAGATGGTAAGAGCTGGCTTTGGAGATGCTTGTGCACACAGCCCTGGTTAAAGCAATGTCAATAACTGAGCCAGGGCATGCATCTATTTTTTTTTCTTAAAACAACCTGCACTTCTGGGAATAGCCCCAGAAGGGACATTGGCCACTGATTGCTGGGAAACCAACCGTCCCTGCTGGGCTCTCTGCTCCCTGCCACGTTTGCGCATGTTTTCCCCAGGTTTCTGCCTGCTTTCTTCTCAACACACACATCCAAACTCACACCAGCATATGTTACAGCTCATGCCTCCCTCATCTTCCTAAATAACTACACCGAGGCATACAAGAAAATGGATGACGTTCTGCAAATTGTGGCAGTGCAAATACACTGTAAACAGTGGAAGCAGAGCCCTTGGGTTTCTGAGTTTTGTTTCTGTTTTAGTCTTACATTTTTATGGCTGACCCTTACATTGTTTGCTTTGCTGAAGACCCTTAGCAAATGGAAAGTGGGCTTGCCTTGCTACTAGGGGGAATGAAATTTATAAATGCCACATGGCACAGAAAGGAACTAAGCTTGAGAGCACCCTTAGGAGCTAGCAGTTATCAGATCAAAGCATCTCTTTAATTGATCTTTAAACCCAAACATATCAAGCCAAGCACATATATGTGCATGTTATCGTCATACCTCCCAGACTCCAGGGTAAAACCCAGAATCTAGTCTTTGGCCATGACACTCATGCATACATAAATTCTAGCGTGGGTGGGCATGAGTGGAGAAATGATTGGCAGGCCGGACATTCCCATTTCTGAAATGACTATCATAGCAATCATCATGAATCTTCTCTCGTCTACCCTGTGACCCAAGAAACCTAAAGGCTCAATCTCTGAAAATTTAAGACTGCTCAGAAATGTGCACCTACTGCCTACAAAATCAACACACCAGGGCAGGAAGATGGAGTTTGGGAAGGGCTGTGGGCTTTATAATTAGATAAATATGGGTCCAAATTGAAATCCTGCTAAGTATTAGTTATGGGATGCCAGACAGATATTTTAACTTATCTAAACCTCAGTTGTTTTTCACTTCTAAAGTGAGAATAATAGAACCTAATTCACAGAATCACTATAAAGGTAACATAAGCTAAAGCCCCAAGCAGTGTGCCCTAACTCAGAGAGTATCCAATAATACAAATTGCCATCTTCTGACCTCCTTCTCACATTATTGCTCCTTTCCCCTTAGGAGTATTTGCCAGTGCACCATTGGAACTACACATCGGAGAACTCCTGACCTCATTTGAGTTCTTCTTCCCAAAGTCTCCTACCACTCTTTCCTCTGAACATTTTTAAAATTGACCTTCAAAAAAAGGTCTTTGATAAATTTCTACCCCAATTCTATTTTTCCCTCCCCTGAATAGAGCAGATGTTAATTATTTTTATCTAAAATTTCCTATCAAAGTTATTTAATCAACTCATGAAGACCTTTGGGGAGCCTTCCTTGGTTCCAAAGTAGCTGTTCCCTTAATCATTTCCTCTGCTGCCTTGGGAGGAAAAAAAAAGCTCTGGTCTCCAAGGTGATTTCACTCTCTCTGATCTGGGGAGGGTGTCAACATCTCGCAAATGGTATGCTTGTGTTCGATCTGTTTACTTTTAGGGTTTCTGTGAAAAACTGGTCAAAGCATTCTTTTTAGCAAATCAATGATTCCTTCTATCTGCACCCATGTCTATCTGTCTATCTGTCTGTGAGCATAGGCAGCCCAGGTCTAAGAAAGCCTTTCCTGCTTTGCCTAGACAACTCCATCCATCTTAAGAGCTTCATGCTGAGCAAACGGTCTAAGATCCCTGGTAATTGAAAAAAACGGCAACGTACTGCTATGATCTCCCATTGTCATATTTTCTACACAAGGAGGCTTTGAGTCATTGGTAGTCAGCATCCTGGGTTGAAATTTTCCTGAATAATTCACTATTTCCCATACCATCTTATGCTACCCTGACTTCCTTATGTTGTTCACACTGCCAAAAACTTGTCATTTCTCATTTATTCACTTACCCAAAAATATTTATTCCGTATCGGTCATAGAACAGGCACCATGCCATCTGCGAGGCCTTCGCTAATGGGCAAAAACAGATACTATCCCTTTGAGTTGTCTGAAGAGCAAAGGGAATTAGGTAGGACACCGGTTATGATTAGACAGAAAAGATCATTTTGGCTGCAGAGCACAGATTGAAGGAGACAGGTATGAATGAGATTTCTTCTTTGGACCATAATGGAGAAAGTGGCTCTTGCACTAGCCTTCTGCTATCAATAAGCAACTAAAAACAAGGCTGAATATATAGGGAAACTGCTTTCTGGCATGGACAACAGCCAACACAAGACCCATGACCTCCAAAGAAAGGAGAAAATCATGAGGCAAGGTCTTATTCTTTTTCCAGTTATCCTTATAGGGACAATTTCCTAACTGTTTAACGTAGGGAGGTAGAACTCAGAGCAAATGGAGCATGACATTTCTGTTGATCTTGAAGGAGTAGAGATCAGATTTTAGGACTACTGAAGAAAGTCGAATCTGTGAGACAGGCCATCAAAGAAGAGGGATCTGTGAAGAAATCTAGGTAGTAGGGAGGATGGGCTGTGTGTGCATAGGAAGAGAGTATGCAAAGCTAACCAGGAGGGGATGTTAAGAGGTGGACGGTAGACATAGCAGAGGTCAAGCAGAACTAGGAGATGTTGCAGTTCTATCTCAGCCAGAGTATTGTGACTTTTTAATCCCAGGGCATGCAGTTTAAAACTTCAGAAAGGCTGTGCCTTAAGAATAAGGACCGTGTCCAAGAGAAAGTGTCAACAAATTATGGCTCTTGATTCAGCCACCAATGTTCATAAATAAAATTTTCTTAGCACACACCCTACCCATTCATTTATATTTAAGCTATTGTAGTAGAGTTGATTATTTGCTACTGAGACCATATGGCCCGAAAGCCTAAAATATTTACAATCTAGTCCTGAAGAGGATGTGTTAGGGTAAGGACTGATCTTAAAGTTAAGACTATTCTAGACTTGTTCTAACAAAACCTAAAAGCACGTCTTGCCAAGATCCACAGGGAATTTTGCAATTTTAGTCCTATGAAGTTAAAGGAGCTTTGAGAGAGCATCACAGAATTCTCCCTGCCCCCCAACAAAACAAAAAATCATAACCTCTAAAAGTTCAACATATTTAGCCTAAAATGGAATGATTCCTTGGAACAAAACTGAAGCTCTTCAGAGGAAGATAACAGAATCTAGAATCTCTATGACATATCATTAATAATGCCCAGAATAAAGCAAAAATTACTAGACATGCATAGAAATGGGGAAACTAAATATTAGGCAAGGAAACATCTTTAATAGAAATAGGCTCCATGAAGGTCTGTATGTTGGATTTGGTGATACTTTAAAGTCTATATTATAAATATAAATTATCTACTAGGAAAAAATATAGTGCCAATGACTAAACAAATTACTCTTTAATGGAACAAAATTAAGTTTAAAAAGCAGTGAATGTGGGAAGATCACTGTAAGAAAGCTATCACTAAGTCACAGGTGGGATAGAGACTATTGATAGGTTACACTGGGATATTAGCTATGACTCTGGAGTAAGTAAAAATATTTAAAAGACTCTTAGGAAGAAAAATAGAATTCGGTCATGAGCTGGATGTGGAGGAAAATGTAGTAGGATATAAAAAAGAAAACTTTTTGATTTGAGGCTTAAAGTGTTTTTGATAATGCAGTTTACTGAGTTGGGAAAGTCTGCAGAGGTATATTTGATTAAATTGAGTTAGGTCTTGAATATCTATAGTTTTTGATCTCAATAATTGTCAAACATTAAAAAGTTGTGCTCAAACATCCTGCTTCTTTCTCAATTTCTCCTTCACCCAGTCAAAATTGTTCACTCTTCAGTATTCCTATAACACTCCACTAAGACCCTTGTTATAGCCCTATTCTCTTTTATAATCATCTACTTACATGCCTAGACCATGAACTCTGTGAATGCAGGGACCATCCCATGTTCATCTTTGTAGTCATGACTCCTAGTGTACATTTAGGACATGGTGGGCATTGAGGCAGAATGAATGAATGAATGAATGAAAATAATTCTTAATTTCATTCTTGGAGGTTTGTGACTGGGTACCATTTTTTAAAGGGAAAGGGAGAGATTTTAGAGTTAGACAAATCTGAGATCAGTCTTGACTTCTCACTTACTTCCTGGTAACTGTGTAAGCAACTTCATGTTTGTAAGACGGAGATAAAAAATTACCACCTTAGAGTAAATGAGTTTATTCTTGGAAAGTGGTCAACAGAGAAACTCCTTCAAAAAAATTCTCTATATTTTGTTAGCCAATGTAGTGTTGATGATGATAAATAGATTAATGTTGCAAAAGCAGCTGCCCAGAAATGATTTTTGCACAAAACAGCAGGAAGTGCTCATTGCAGGAAGGGCTTCCAGGCCCCTTCCTGTGCTTACACTGGTGTAAGGACACCTCTCACAGATGAAAACATGTTCTGTTACCTAGCAGCATTTGCTCAGGCATGCTTACTAGAGAAATATGGGAATTGGAACTATGCTTAGGGGAATAGCTTCTGTTTCCTACAGGTCATTAAAGAAGATGGAAAGAAAAAAATGGTAATTTTTTGCTACCTAACTTGTAAGTCCTAGTTCATACACTTACAAGTTCAGCAAAGGTCTTACCTCACAGATGATCATGAGCAACTTTCTGGCTCCACAGACCCAACAGCCTATGAAATTCGGGTGTTTGGTGTGCATTCACTGTCTTCAGTTGTGCTTCCCAAATTTTGCAATTTTATTGAAGCAGGCAAAAGAGGGCTCTGCTTAATTTTCTGTTATAAGCTGTATTTCAATACACTTTAAATAAATAATCATGTTTCCATTTGCCCCTATGTATTACAAGGTCATGAGACAGGAAAGAAATTTTACATTTGCTTCCAACCTTCATTTCTTCCTACAGGCTGCCACTCCCTACCAGTGCTCTTAGACACAAAAGCATCCCTGCTTCATTCTCTGTTCCATCCAGGAACTTTAGTTATTCAGCTCCTTGTGAGACTTGATTTTTAGTGTTGTATCCACTCTCTGGGTCTCTGGTGTAAGTGCAAAGTGAGTTGACAGTCTGAGGGGCTACCATGATGCACCCTTGGACATTTAACTCTAGTTATGACCTTTACCCTCAGTCATTAAGCTTGTCTACCATATGATGGAAAGCCTGAGAAGACAGTGTCCCACATTGCCAAATAACCTATCACAGAAATGGGCAGTTGCTACCCTTCAAATAGTTAAACAGGTGTCTTCTCCAGAAGGTACCTTGGTTCTATGACCAAAGACCCCCTTCCTGCTAATCTTCACAACATGCCTGAGTCCTAAAGTCTCTGAAAGCAAAATGCTTTTGTCTGAGTGTGTCTTGCTCAGGAGAGGAAATTTGGTAGAGCTCAGCTAGAGCCTCTCTACCCCTTGGAGATCTAGGTAAACCTAGCCAAACTTCCTAAGCTAAGGCCTGTGGAAGTCCAATCCTCTTCCACCATCTCTGAATTCCAAGCAGCTGACACCCTCCTGCACAGTCTTGTCTCTGCTGTTCACACCTGAGGCCTAATTTCTGCCCATACTAACCTAAGCATAAGCTCAGTGTTTCCACAGGTGTACAACAGGGACATTTGGACCAGGAATTTCACCAGTCTCATACATATGGGTTCAATCTCTAGTATTAATTTTTAAAACATGAGAATAAGCATTTGAGGCATAGTTATCAGAGTCAGGCAAATATGGATTGGATCTTCACATCCACCTCTTATCAATTTTCTGAGAAATAGGGATAATAATATGTATCTCATGGAGTCATTAACAGTATCAGGATAAGAATTTAATTAAAACCTCCAGCCTCTATTTGGATGGTGTGAGTTTCCTTACTTTTATTCATGTTCTCATGTGGCTGTTACTGCATTTCAGATGGGTTTCAATCTCCACTTTTTCCACTGGGAGTCCCTTCCCAGTGAGATGCTAGTATCAAAGATCACTCAGCTTTACTTCCCCGGGCTCCGTCCCTGACCAGCCTTGGGGATAGGACCCTCCCTGTTGGAGGGGGATATGTCCCTTCTGATGCTGCATCCTGCATCCTGCATTAGCCAGGTGGCCTATTCCTCCCTCTCAGATCCCACCTCCTCTGCCCATCAACTCAGTCCACGTGAAGTGCAGAAGACAGAGGACCCATGTAGGAGTGACCTAGTCACAGTTACTGGAAGGGTTTGGTGCACTCCTTGGATGGTCTTTGAACAAATAACCCCAGGCTGTTTTGCATCTTTGCCTCTGTTGTTCCCATTTCCTGGACTGTCCTTTCCTCTACACCTGTCTTATCTCTAAGGTAAAAAGCCCTGGCATCTATAGTCAGTCCCTTCAGGTGATGCCCTGAGTCATGCTAAAATAGATTCCATTACTATTCCCTCCTGCACTGAGCTTCAAACTCCCCTAGGGTGGAGCTTCTGACAGCTTTGTGTAGAATCAAACTGAATTCAACAAACTAAATCACACTGCCTCCAATTAAAGGCTATGACCTCTCACAGCCTCTCCAAGCAGTTGGAAATCCCCGGCCTCCTTACTGCCAGTCAGCACTGCTGTCCTAATCGTCTATTACTGGGCCATTCCAGTGCTTCTGAGTGCTCAAAAAGCCCCTGGAAAGGGACCCCAACTACAGGAAAAAGGAAAGGAGGATCCAGGGACACATCCTCCTGTCTCCTGCTGATCAGTGAGTTCTTATACTGAGTCCTTCTACTCTACAAAATGCTTCTTCTACCCATTTAAGCCTCAAGTAGATTTGAGATGTAAGAATATGTTTCCTTTAGAATGATTTATTTTTCCTAGCCTGAGCTTCTTCATCCCTGTAGTTAGTATGATACAACTAGCAATGAAGTCTACTGCTCATCATGTTATCGTGGGAAAGAATGGCGTGGGAAATGGAAAGCTTGGCATGTGTAAGGAACTCAGTGAAAGTTAGTGGGTGATGAAGGAGCATTCTCTCCCAGTCAATCCCCATTATCAGGCTGCAGAGGCGAAGAGCTGTGAAACATGTTCCTACCTCTCCTTGTTACTCTCACATGGGAGTGTGACCCTTCACTTTGAATTGTGGTATCTGTTGTCTTTGGGCCTCTGGAGGCTCTGAAACAGGAAAAGGTTCATTGATATTATGATAATTGTTATAATAACCAATGTAACTTTTATGGGTTTTAAATAATCAATGAAACTCTATTAAAATATTATTTTAGAGCCCAAAGCAAACAGCATATTCAGTTGTCACCTGCTCCAATGCCAGTTTAGCACTGCTTTAACCCATCTGCTGCCTCCAAAGAAGACCCTTTCCCTTTGGGTCATATGCAATGTCGTTCCCCCCTCCCAGAAGAGACCAATTCCACCTTGGCCCTTGCTACTCCAGGGTAGGGGATGGGGTTACCAGAGCTCTAAGAGTCTCCTTCTCTCGGTCACTTGCAAGTCCCCCAAACAAGTGATTTGAATGTTCCCCACCATTCAGAAACTGTCTTCTGAAGACAGTGACCAAGTGCCCAAGACCTAAGGCTGAGGAGGCAAAAAGACACAGCAAATGCATGTCCCCCCAGCTCTGGGACAGTCTTGGGAGCCAGCAGTGCTTCCTGAAGAAGACCCTGGAAGGATTTGGTGCACAGACACTGGAAGGATTTGGTGCACTCTGATCTTTGAACAAATAACCCCAGGCTGTTTTGCATCTTTGCCTCTGTTCTTCCCACTGCAGTCAATAGCTGTGCCTCTCACAGAACACCTGATGTTGGCATCAGTCAGACTACGGATCACAAAGCTTCTCCCTTTGCCAAGAAAACACTAAGTAGCTTTTGCAAAGCCATGGCCCTAACATCTTTATCTGAAAAATATAAAACAACAAATCACACTGGTTGATCTTCAGCTGAATAATTTTCGAGAGATCTGTGATAGACAAGAGGGAAAGGATGTGGGTAGCCTAAACACACCCAACACCTCACACATGTGGTCTCACTCCCACTTACAGCAGCCTACGAGTCCCTTTTTACAAAAGGAGAAAGGGCAGGTCAGGTATATAAGAAAGTGTGGTCTAGGACTGGGTCCCAAGTTCATTGACCACCAAGCCTAGGCTTTCACTCTTACATTGTGCTGCTTCCCATTAGGAAAGAAAATCAGTGCAAAACACAGAGAGTTAGCAAGAGGCCCATTGCACGACGGAAGGGAGAAGGTGCTTATCTCTTTGACCATCCTCCCTTGCCCTAGCAACCATCCAGTTGATCGCTAAGCTCCTCTTCCCAGCTGGCCAACCCGGCTCAGACTGGCAGGAGGCAAATCTTCCCAATGCTCTGTAATAACAGGTCTTAGAAATTGGGTTACAAGGAAAAACCATCTTCCATTTCCTCTAGTAAGTGAAAAGCTATTCAATAGAGACCCTTTCTCTTTCAGGGCCTCTCCAGGTTTGTTAACTCTCTGAAAACACTGCTTATAAAACAAAACTTGAAGCGAGGCAGCCAAGAAGTGGTGGGTGATGGGATTTTAATGTGGTCCACGCTGTGAGCCCATCCTGGCTGTCTGCAGAGCCTTGTTCACAGGCCCTCAATTATCCGCTCTCTCAATCTTCCTCCATCCGTGGAGCACATCTCATTTCTCAGACCTGCCTGGGGCTCCTTGGTGATAACCTTCATTTTCTGGGCACAGCTGGGTGGCAGCATGATGTGGCTGGTGGTGGGAGGGAGGAAAGCAAGGGCTGTCATCCACGTGGCTGAGGCTGGAGAGGTGAGCGGCATCATATCCTCCAAGTCGGGACAGCCACTTTCCTCAAAGAGGTACCGATGGCTGTGACATCTCAGACCAACAGTCTGAAAATCCCCCCCACAGACACCAGCTTCTGAAAGAGGCACAGCTGAGTATTTTGGGTGCCAGGAGGAGGAGGTCTATAATCCCAAAGAGCATTTTCCAAGATGGACAGCCGAGCTGAGTGCCTATATTAGAAAGTGGTGATGGGGGCCTAGAGAAGGGAACCTTGGCCACCATGGATTGGTCATCAAGGGAACCACTGATTCCAGGTTTGAAGCGGTTTTTCTCTCGGGGTGTTTCTGCATGTGATGGCGACTCCTCCTTCATGATACCACGGGCACTGCCTGGCCCTGGCCCTCTTCATCTCTCCCCTGCACTAGAGTCTTTCCTGAGAGCCTCATGACCTCCGCCTGCAGCCTCCAATGGGCCTCCTCCTCATGGCTGCCACTGGGATCTTTCTGGAATGCAAAACCCAATCTTGCTGCCCGCTTGCTCAAATGTCCCTTAGGTAACATTTTGTAAAGTTAGACCATCATACACATTCCTAGAAAAAGTGAAAAAAAAATGTTCACATTTTGACCATATGTTAATAACAAATCTATTTATTTATTTATTTATTTATTTATTCATTATTGTTTTTTTTTTTTGCAGTGGTTTTTTTCATGTGATTATTTTTCCTGTGCATTTTCTTGGAATTTGAGTTTTCTGCACTGAACTTACAATAAATACAGTTGTGGTTTCTTTTTCTGGACATAAAGATATCATATAGGGAAAAGAAAAAAAAAAAACCAACTCGAGAAAATCCTCATGCACAGAAGACCGACCAAATTCCTCAGTGTTGTGTTGAGCTCATGCAGGGCTTTCATCTATCTTTCAGTTCTCTTGTTTGGCTACAATTCATAGGCGAGACCTACAAAGGCTTCACGGGGGCTATTTTCTGCCTAAAATATCACCCCTTCCCCTACCATGCTGTTACTTACCACTTTCTCTGATGACTGTCCTTATCCTTAACATAGCTTTTTCTTTTTTTGTTTTTCTTAGCTTATAGAACTCCTAGTCATCCACTGAAGCCCACTTCAAATGCACCTCCTCTAGAAACCTTCATCTCCTTCCTCAGCAGGGATTACTTCCTTCTCTTAGCACTTGCTTATTTCCTATACCTCAGTCCCCCACAGTATGAGCGGTGTGATTACCCCTTCTCCAGATGAGGAAACTAAAGCCCAGTAGTAGCCAGGATGTGATAGATCCTGCACCAAACCCAGGCCACGTGGCTCTAGACACTCTGCTTTTCAACCAACACACAGGAGAGCTTCCAAGCAGTTGCCACCTGTCTCAAATGTAAGTCAGCACTGCCCCGATAGGTATATTAGTTAAGAGGGGTCCTTTGACATCACCAAGGTGTCTGACACAATCAGGGTCACATGCATTGGCTCTTGCTCCCCATGATGTCTCTTGTCAATCATCTGTAGCCCAGAAGATCCCAGAAGCACCCACAGGGCAGAACATAGCAATCACTGTAAATGCAAACCTGAAAATGAGAGACTGAATCCAAAGTTTATTTTAGAACAATGCTGCTCCATCCTTCCAGGATTTGGGATCCTGAGTAAATTATTTCTGTAACATATGCACAAAGCAGGCAAGGCAATATTTTATTATTAGCTGGAGCTCTGACCCCAAGAGACCTGGCAGAACTCTGAGGAGCAGGGCCGGAGCCCACGGAGGGCCTGATTTATCTCAGCACTCACTTGCGTCTCTGAATTTGGATTTCTACTCTGCTGGGGTGAGGCGTGGCATTGAGATAAAAAGCTGGACATGGAGGGCACAAGAAGCCACCTTCCTGGATGCCGAGAAGGAAGCCAGTCCAGGCCTCTGGGTAAGGGCTGTCTTGGTAACCTGAGGTTTAGCTGTCCCATGGGAGGGAGAGTTCACTTAGGGCTGGGATGGGATGAATCCCATTGTCATCCAAGTCAGTGAGGTGGAGGAAAAGGAGTGACCAAACACCATGGGGGGAAGAGGCAGCCAGAGTTGGGGGGAAGATCCCTGCTTCCTTTGGGGGAAAAGATTGGGAACTTCTCTACCATCCATCACATTCACAATGGTCCCTAAAGGAAGTGGGGACAGACTCCTGGATTCAGAGTCCAAGAAAGTGCTATCGTAAAGATTCGCATTCTTCAAAAACAGAAGTGTCCCCCAACAGTGGCCCCCAAGGCAGCATTGGTCAGAGGTGGTCTAGGCTACTTAGCATCATAAAGGGAGAGTCCTGGTCTCCCTAGAATCCCAGAAAGCAGGTTGATGAAACAGGTAATGTCTTAGCTTTTTCACTGCTGTGATTAAAGGATTTGAACAACTCTAAACAGGAAAAGTTTATTTGAAGGCTCACAGTTTCAAGAGGTCTTAACCCCTAGAAGGCTGGCTCCATTCCTTGGAGCTTGAGGTGAGGCTGAACATCATGGCAGGAGAGTGTGGCCGAGGCAAGCAGCTCACATCAGGAAGCAAAGAGAGAGAGACTCTGGCTTGAGATACAAAATATACACCCCATAGGCACACCCCCAATTAACCACTTTTTCTAGCCACACCCCACCTGCCAATAGTTACCACCCAGTTAATCCCAGCAGAGATTAATTCACTGATTGTGTTGAGGCTCTCATAATCCAATCATCTCTCCTGTGAAACTTCCTGCATTGTTTTACACATGAGCTTTTGAGGGACACCATATATCCAAACCATAAGAGGTAATAAAATATTAAGGAAGGAGGTCATTTCTTAAAGAGGTGACCCTTCAATTATAAGTTAGATAAGGAGATGTGAACAGGAGTCCCACTAATCCTTGGGAACTCTATTTATTTATTCATTTAATTTGTGGTGCTGGGGTTGGAACCCAGGGCCTTGTGCATACTAAGCAAGTACTTAACCCCACTGGGCTGCAGCCCTAGCCCTGATCCTTGAGAACGTTAGAACCACAGAGATGAATGGATCTCAATCTACAAACAAATATTTCTTGAAGAACTGCCATGGGCAAGGCTTTGCTAAGGACCAAAAGGGAGATATCAAAGAGGGGCAAGACATGCAGTCTCCTGGAGCATTTAGGTCTCTCTTGGTTCTCTGCAAGTTCAAACAATCCTTAAGTGCTGTAGCTGGAAGGAGCTACAGAAGTCTTGTTGTGCTCTCATTTTCATTCATTAATCAACAATGTTTTGATACCGCCTATTTGCCAGGCAGTGTTCTAGGTACTAGGGTACAATAGCAAGAAAACAGATATGGTTCCACTTAGTGAGGGAAACAGATAATAAATAGGTGAGCAAACAAATGTCAAAGATGATTCCACAGCATTACATATGTGAATA
The DNA here is from genome assembly GCF_052094955.1 of Ictidomys tridecemlineatus. Taxonomy (NCBI): domain Eukaryota; kingdom Metazoa; phylum Chordata; class Mammalia; order Rodentia; family Sciuridae; genus Ictidomys; species Ictidomys tridecemlineatus. The sequence continues at coordinate 554,585 of NW_027521401.1, forward strand.
GAATAAAAATACTGCCATGCAATAGAGAATAAAGGGTGCAATGCTGGATTTGGTGGTCAGGGAAGGCCCCTTGAGAAGAACTCATTTGAACTGGGGTGTGAATGATGGGGAGAAGCCCTGCATAGAAATTCAGTAGAGACTCCAGGCAGAAGAAATGGTGAATGCAAAGGTACTGTGGTGGCTACAAAGCTGATTTTGCCCAAGGTACATCAAGAGGGTCAGATGGCTGGATCTGAATGAGCAAGGTGGGAGGATCTTGGAAACATAGCTAAGGATCTGGCCATACGTTACCAGATAAGAGGGCTTTGGAATTTATGAAACAACAAGGCCACCCATGAGCAATTTTAAACAGAAGAAATAGAGCAAAAGAAGAAAAGAGCAGGAGAGGAGCACCTAGGCCTACAGACTCCCAGCCCAGTGCCCTCTCCCACCACTGCATGTCCACGAGCTCCCTCTGACTTCCATCCCAGTTTTCTAGCATTGCACAGTGAAGGGCTTGGGCCTTGCTTGCTTATATATATATATATATATATATATATATATATATATATATATATATATATATATATATATATAATTATCACACAATGGCCCTGTTATGTCTGAGAGACTGCATTCTGACAAGACAGGGCTCCAGGAACTTTGCCTGGGAAATATTTGACCTGTATCGTGTGCCTAGCTGTGATCACTGATGCATCTCAGCGACACGGATGCATCCCCCCGCCATCTGTCAGCCTACACACTGCAAATTATTCCAATCTCTACCTCAGGTTCCAACATAGTGGCTTTGGTTTTAGGACCCAAGTATCTTCTCTGTTAAAAAAAAAAGGCAGCGTTGAGGACCAAGGAATTTGGTACAAGGCAGGTGAGGCTCTGGGGTAGAATTCTGCTTCCTACTGCAAGGAGACTGAGGTCCTCAGACAAGAGGGGCAACAAAGGGTAATGAAATTGAACAGAGGGGGTGAGCTGTCCAGCCGGGCAGAGGCCTTGACCTTGAACCCTCATTACCAAGTGCAGTGGGTGGAGGGAACTCTTGGCTGCTACAAGGTGGAGTGACTCTTGGTGGGTTCATGGTAGGGAGCAGGAGAGCTTGTTGGAGATGGGTGCTCTCTGTCTGTGGGTGACAGTCCAGGTGCTGTCAAATACCTGGGAGAGTGTGAGGAATTCCACAGTAGAGCTCAGGCCAGGAGGGAAAGAGCCAGCACCCAGACAAAGAGTCTAGGCCCCAGCCCCATGAGGAACTGGAATAGTGCTTTGAAGGACTGATTAACCTGCTGCAGTATATATAGACTCCTCAAAATCTACCAATTCTCAAGTTTATTTGTGAATATTTAATGGTGGCAAATGGGTATACTTGATTGACAGGGCTGCTCTGTCCCCTCATGGATGGTCATAAGGTGCTCAGGTCCTTCCCATGTTGTGCCTCTGCCATCTCCTAAGACAAAGCTTCTCAAAGTATGGCCCCCACACTGACATCACTGGTATCATCCTAGTTAGAAAAACACACACTCAAGCACCTGTCCTGGGTCACTGAATCGGAAATGCTGGGGGTAGGTATGGGGCCCAGAAATCTGTGTTTTAACAAACCCTCCAGGTTCCTCTGAAGCAGGGGCCTATGGCCCTGCCATCTGCACCCAGTCAGCCAAAGAAGGAAGATGCATGCAGATGAGGATGCATTGCAGAATGAGAGCCTGAACCCCAGGGTGGCACATCTCCTCTCCACACATAGTGCTTTACTGGGAACTGGCCACTGGCCACTAGCAGCAAGGAGAGAGTCCAGTGCTGGCCAGCTGCTTTCCAGTTATGGTACATGATACAGACAGGGAGAGAACTAGCCAAGGTGTGGCTTTGTCAAAGAGCACACACCAGAGGCCTGGGAGGAAGGAACAGGACACAACTGTCCTACCATGAGGATGTCCTACCTTGGCTGTTTTCTTGAGATTCTTCTCTAACTGGAGACGGGGGTTTGGCCAGAAGCCTGGAGGTACAGAGCAATTGAAGACTTGGGAAGCTCAAGGTCACAGATGTAGAAAGTGGCAGGGCTGAAGCTGGACTCAGGATTGCCCAACACCAAGCTTTAGGTCTGTTTTGTCTCACCCAGATGCCCCCCCTCAATGCTAGCCTGCTCAGACTGTGTAGCTTAACTTAATTCTTGAAACAGGCCTGGGTAGCCCTGCTGTCTCCTTTTAACAGCAAAAGACCCAGTAACTGAAGGTACAAGAAGGTGTTGAGAAAACATGGAGGGAGGAATAGGATCCATAAGCACAAAGAAAATTCCAGAGAGGACATGCAATTAAGGACAAATAGGGGGAGTGTATGTATGTATCTATTTACATACATGCATAATATATATGTATGTATTTGTACATGGATGTGCATGTGCATCTATAGATACACAGGCATATGAAAGTATTACCAGGCTATTTGGAAAGAAGAGAAAACTGTGCCCATGAATTCACCACGCTAATAGGCTTCACGTGTACGGACGGTCTTCAACAGGTGTAGGGAAAAGAAGTGTTTCCAGACAAAGCATGAGCAAGATCCCAGAATGAAAAAATACCAGAGGGGGGGTAAATCCATGGATGGTTTGGAGAACATCAAATAACTGGATGTCCCTGGAGTGGGAAGTGGTGAACAATACTGCCCGGGTGAGAGGGAGGACCCAGAATACAGGAGAAATTGAATGTCGAGCTAAGGAGATGGTACTCTATTCTTCAAATAAAGGGGAATCCAGGAAAGAGTTTTGAGAAGGAGAATGACATGTGTGTAGTAGAAAGATTACCCTGGGGGTGATGAATAGGACCCACTGAAGGAGAAGAACTTTCCAGAAGGCAAGTAGATAAGGGAGGCGATAGGTACCATAGCTTTCAGGAGAGAGAATGGGGCCTGGAACAAAAGTGATAGGAATGGGTAAGACGGGGAGAGGCTCTGTGAGTGGATGAGGCCGGGGAGGAGACGATTGTTCGTGTCAGTGAATCAGGGGCTGTTAAAAAATAAAGCACCACGGAAACCCATATGGAAACCCATATTTGGTACATTTTATTAATTATAGGATGCACATTTTGTTTTTAATTTTAAAATCCCTAGGACCAGGCTGTCTCCCACAAGTAAAGATGTCTTTCAATCCGTCAGAAAGTTACAGGAAACTTGTTACAACCTGTGCTTGGTGCTGAGCCATTCATGGGGTGGTTGTGCACACTGCTTGCCACACAGAACCAACAAGCACAGAAGGCAAGCAGGATGCCCACGTTTCTAAAAAAAAAAAAAGAAAGAAAGAAATGTTAAAGCTATAGAGGCTTATAGAGGCTTATGTGAGTGACTTATCTATTGATCAGGACTCTCTTTGAGGCAGCAGATATCAATTAGCCAAATAAACCTTGTTTACTGAGTTTGAACAGAAGCTGCTGACATTACGCATTTGGGTGGGGAGAAGGTGTAAAATAGGAGTAGAGTCAAAGAAAAATGTTCTCAGCATTGAAAGAAAATCTTAGAGGCAAGAACAGAACACACTTTTCCAGGTACTACATCATCATGCAGATAACCCCAGCAGCTGGGAAGGCTGAGGCAAGAGGATTGCAAGTTAGAGGCCAGCCTCAGCTACATAGCAAGGACCAAAGCAACTTAGAGAGATCCTGTCTCAAAAAGTAAAAAAGTGCTATGATTTAACTTAGTGGTAAAGTGCCCTTGGGTTCAATTCCTGGTAATAAATAAATAAACAGATAATAAAATGCTGTTTCATCAACAGACTGATGACGAAAATTCCATATGGAAAAAAAACCATGCAAACAGCAGACTCAGAGTCAACGAGAAATGCAGAAGACTGTCAAGAGGTATATGTTCTAGGCATTCCTTGACCTTTTGTTTTGTTTTGCTTTGTTTTTATCTTCCATTTGTATGTGTACAAGAATGATACATAGTCTATTTGAATAAGAATGAAACTTTTTTAACTTTCTTAACTTTTTAAGTAAGAAAGCATTGTGTCAAGCTGGGAGCTGTGGCACATGTCTGTTAGCCCAGTGGCTCTGGAGGCTGAGGCAGGAGGATGACGAGTTCAAAACCAGCCTCAGCAACTTAGTGAGGTTTTAAGCAACTCAGCAAAACTCTGACTTAAAATAAAATATTAAAAATGGCTGGGACTGTAACTCAGTGGTTAAGTGTTGCTGGGTTAAATCCCTGATGAGAGAGAGAGAGAGAGAAAGACAGAGAGAGACAGAGAGAGAGAGAGAGAGAGAGAGAGAGAGAGAGAGAGAGAGAGGGAGAGAGCATTGTGTCATTGTTTACCAGACTGCTTTGCTTCTTAATGATATGTAAAATAATGGTGCATCTTAAAATTGATGTCATCTTAAGAGTCAGTGAAAACTGGCATTCATTTTCCTCCACCTCCTGGCTGGGAGAAGTTCAGGATGAAGTCAATGTTAAGCCCCAAATTATTAAATGTACCTGAAAAGTCTTTCCTGGCAGTGCTGGTGAGAACTGAAAAAGACATAGAAAGTTTGGGAAACGGATTTGGTACGTTCTTATAAAATGAAACACACCTTTCACCAGAGACTCAAGAATGTCTACTCATGGTTATTTACCCCAAAGAAACAAAAGCACTGGCACACAATAAAACTGTTGATAGCAGCTTTATTTCTCATAGCCACAAACTGGAAATAGCCTACCTGCTCATCAGCTGTGAGTGGGTAAAGGAATTTTGGGTCCATTGCACGATGTACCTGTTAAGGATTAAATGTAAGGTGCCCCTCAAAAGCTCATGTGTGAGACTATGCAAGAAGGTTTAGAGGAGAAATGACTGGGTTGTGAGAGCCTTAACCCAGTCAGTGAATTAATCCCCTGATGGGATTAATTGAGTAGTGACTGAGGTAGGTAGGGTGTGGCTGGAGGAGGTGGGACATTGGGGGTGTGGCTTTGAGGTATATTTGTATTTGGCAAGTGGAGATCTCCTTCTCTCTCCTCTCTCTCTGCTTTTCAATGATCACCATGTGAGCGGCTTCCCTCTGCCACACACCACCATGATGTTCTGACTCACCTTGAGCCCTGAGGAATGGAGCCGGCTGTCCATGGACTGGAACCTCCATGAGCCCTCCAATACACTTTTCCTCCTCTATCGTTGTCCTGGTTGGATCCTTTAGTCGCAGCAACAAAAGCTAACTAAGACAGTCCTACTGCTCAGGGGTGAAAAGACAGACCACTGGTTGACATCATGGGTGAGTGTCAGAAGCATTCTGATAAATGGGAGAAATCAGAGCCACAAGACGACAAACCACACGGTTCCATATATATAGCATTCTAGAAAAGGCAGAACTAGAGGCCAATAAAATAAATCAGTGGTTCCCAGGATTGGGTTTGGGGTTGGAAGAACAGGTTGACTGAAAAAGGGCCAAGAAGGAATTTTGGGGATTGAGGAAAGGTTCTATTATTTGATGGTACAACTGTATACATTTGTCACAGCTCATCAAACAATTTCCTTTAAAAAATGCAAACTTTCTTGTTTGTAATTCATACCTGGTATGACTGAAAGATTGAAACATACCTGGATTCAAATCCAGGCTTTTCCTCCTACTAGTTGTTTGCCCTGGGAAGCTTCCTTAACCTCTCTAAACTGACCTGGGCTTTCCATGCATTCAACAAAGCTAACAAGTCCCGGCGAATAAGGCTTTACTGAGAAAACGAAGTGAGGCAATATACATAAAGTACTCAGAGAACACAAGAAAAAAATAAAGGCTCCATCGTGGTAGTCAGCATGCTACCAGGGACCACAGGCAGTTTCATTATGGAGGGATTAATCAGTTGTTGGGATGACAGAATTGTACAGGCCAATCAATTGTTTGTAGCCAAAACCATCATTCTGATCAAAACAATGTTGAATAGAGACTCCAGGGAGACGCAGCTATTTACAGTCTGTGCATTCAAGCCTTCAACCCCACTGCTCACACGATGATCCATCTCACTCTGTGAAATTTTATGGAAAGGGAGAGAGTCCTGGGTGAAAGTTATTTTGTGCAGGAGTCCCAAGAGATGTCTGGAAGGCTGGGCACCGTCCCTGGCACACAGATGGAGGATTGATTTGACTTTCACTTCCCACTTATGTTGGGATCTAAACACACCCCAAAAGGAATCAAGTACTTCAGTATAGAACAGAGAAATGTACTGAATGTTTCTCATGCATTGGATGCAGCTAGTCTTTGTAAGAACCCCATGAGTTATAAACGTTGATAATTTCCATGAAGCCCTGAAACAGAGGAAGTCTTGGTCCCATGGTCCTCACCTTACTGTAGATGCTGATGAGCTCTAAAGCCATGGCCTGGGTTTCCCATAGGCTTCTCCCTTCTGGACCTCAGGTGAGCCCTTGTCTCTTGCCCCATCTGTAAAACTAATGGCAGATCTAGAGGATCTTTGGCTCCCTTCCCACTTTGATGCTGTAACATAACAAACGCATCTTCTTTCATGTGTTCTCTACGGTCAGCCCCTCAATGGCTCAGATTGGTGAGATCTGAGCTCTGGCTCTCCATCTTTCAGAAATCCAAAGATTGGGGCCAGGGCAACAAAATTGTGCTTCTCTTAAAGCAAACCTGTAGGAGTAAAATTGATAAGAGAGGAGACGAGAGAAAGAGACTCAGGCAAATCTTGAAGTCTAGAAGTAGATCATTAAACTTTTACAACTTCTAATAATGTTGTGGTTGAATAAAGTTCATTTTAAGTGTTAAACCTGTCAACCTTAAGATGGCAAAACCAATTCTAGTCCTTCCCTTTACATTAAAGACACATCAATAATTTATTGATATTTTTCCCCTAAGAAAAATATCAAAACACCCAGTCAGATTAGTTCTGCAAACCATATATTATAAGACACAGGAGTCTGGAAGAATATAATGAAGGATTCTGGTTTTAAGAAGATGGAATAAACATTTCAATCTAAGAAATAAAATTATGCATAAAGATGTGCAAAAGATGATCGCGCATATCGCAACAATCATACGAAATGTACAAAAAAGCACATGAAAATGAAGAGGCGACACTGGGCTCAGCTAATTTAATAGTCAAACTCAAGGTTTTCAATTAATAGACATTTATTAAGCATGTCCTATGTGCTGATCTCTGTGCTGGGGGTGTCTGGGAATAATAAGACTTGGTCCCCAGCCTCAGAGAACATACCATTATATGAGGAAAACTTATACCCACCCACCCAGGAAAATGCTCTTGGGAAATTTCATGGGGCCCCAAGACCTTGAAGGAATTACCAACTCTGTGAATATTGTTTCTCCTTTTCCCTTATATAAATTTTAAAGTTTTCTGTGGTTTATGAGCCCTCTCTGAGAAGATCCTGGTATACCAGATGGCCTCATCTCCCCTAGTTGTCCCCCACCCTTCAATCTCTATGCCACCATCTCTAATTCTCTGAGCAAGACTATATTGAATTGTTCCTTATGATGTACCCCCCACTGCCTATGGAGGTGACCTTGTTTGGAATAGGATCTTAGCAGATGATCAAATTAAATGAGATCATCAGAGTGGGACTTCATCGAATGACTGATGCCATTATGGAGAAAGGAGAGATATGATCAGAGAGAGACAAATACAGAAGGAAGAGGATGTGACAACCCAAGAAGAAAGCCATTGGCAAGTCCAGAAACCCCTGAAATCACCAGCAGCTGGGAGGGAGACCCAGAATGGAGTTTCCATTGGAACTGCCGAAGGAATCAACTGGGCCAACACTTCAGTTTTGGACTCCAGACTTCAGAACTGTGAGACAACACATTTCTGTTGTTGGAGGCACTCAGTCTGTGTTATATTGTCACAGAAATCTCAGGAAACTAAGACAAGGGCTGAGCTCTTTTAAGCCTAGGTCCTGACCTTTTTCTCTGACCACCCCTTCACTTGGCTAACTCCTCCTGAGCCTGGATGTCCTTTTCTCAAGAGAAGTCCCTGGTTTCTCATCTCCATGGGTCCCAGGCTACACAAGTATCCCCTCTTGCATAATTCCCTGCTATCTGCCTGTCCCCCTGACTGGCATGTGCCTGGCATGGTAAGCACTCATGAAATACCCATGCTAGGTAAGTGGGCTTCCTATGAAAATCAAGAAGGAGGGCAATTGTGAATGTAGAGCCTCAGGCACATTGGCTGGATCTCTATTACTTGGGTCCATGCAATACATGTGGTAAGTGCAGAGCTCCACTCCTGCAAGGCGCTACATATTAAGGTTCTTTGCATGTTTTCTTGGCAAACCAAGAAGATTTGCATTGGGACCTTAAGATGTTAGCATTTGGCACTGCCCTACTTGTGCTTCCGGCTTCCCTGCCCTCCACTTTGGAACCCAGCCGGACAGCCCTGATGAGGGCTCAGGAGCAGGAGGCTCTTAGCGTAGAAGACACTGGAACCATTCTAGGGTGAGAAGATCAGGAGCCAGTGGCAGAACCAGCCTTTCCTGGCCCCTGGGGAACATTCAGAAGGCCTCTCCATCTGGCTGTCCATTTAGAAGCTTGACCTCTTTGCAAGCAGGGAGCATCCAGAACACATTAAAATGCAAGACACCTGCTGAGTGTCTGAGCAGAAATCTGCCAGTTAGAAATTAAGCTCTTCGGTGGCATCACAGACTGCATCTCCAGGTGACAGAAGTGTGTAAAACAGTGACTAATAGTCAGTCACCTCCTCTCAGACTCTAGCTCAAGGCCTTAGGGCTTATGAGAGGCAATCATTTGCTCTCTCTGTGCCCCGGTCTCCCCATCTGCAAATGGGGGCAGTATTCCCTTCTGTGTCCTTCCCCAGATAATCTGCTGGGGACAGTGAGTGACAAGGGTTTGAATAGGCTTTGCAAGCCCAAAATCACTTAGACATGAGGTTGCCATTCATTTCACTAACAAGTATTCATTACTAGACATGAATTCTGCAATTCTATTTCTACATCTAACCAAACCTCCAAATATCTCCACCCAATGAGCACACCTCTTCAAAAGAGGGCATGGGCTGATCTTGTAGCAAAATTCTACCCTAGGGTTTAACACCATTTCATAGGCATTAGTTGAATGACTACTTTGTGAATATACCAAGAGCCAGGAGAGAGACTATGCTGTGGAACAGCTGATCAGCCCCTCAGGGAAAGTGGCTCCTATATATGCAATGAGACAGGATCTGGGGTGGGTAGAGACAGTGGTGGATGGTGAGTCAGAGGAAATGGGTTCTTATCCTGTTGTTGCAAAGGACAGGTTGCATGACCTTAGTGAGTCACCCAATTTTCTCTGTCCTGTTTTTCTCCTTCATTCTCTAAGCCTCAGTAAAAATGGCCTCCATTTTTGATGTGAAGATTCTACATCAAAGACCTAATGTGGGATCCCATTTGGGGCACCATGTTTCAGGAGGACAATTCTTAGGTCCTTCCACTGGCCATGTCTACATGGAGATTTTAGTAGCTCCTGACCTCTTCTCAATAGCCATCCCAGCTCTGCCTCTTATTATGCAATGGGATACAACTACGGTTTTCATCTCTAAGTCCCTTTTATATTCAACACCCTACAGTTCCCAGTTCAAAGGTCAAAAAATAAGGAATGTAGGTGTGCAGGCAGCAGGGTTGGAAATGGTGTGGAAGTTGGCAGCTACTCAGCATTTACTGGCCACAGGCAAGCATTGTGCTGGAGGTTTTTGTATATCTCTTCCTTGAGCCATGGGAAGATGTCATTTATCCTCATCCATGAAGTTCAGAGAGCTTAAGTCACTTCCCCAAAGTCATAGAGCTAGCAAGACATAGACAAGGACTGATTCTCTAGCTGATGCCCTAATAAAAGGGCCTTAGATAAATCAGATTATGTTCCTATTACACCTCCTACACCCATTAGTTTAGGACCTTCATTGCTAATGTTGACCCAAAACATAGTTCTCACTTTTCTTGCAAGTTCCCTTTAGAACTCTCTGCTCTGTTTATATTTTTTCCTTGGTTTCCCACTTTGTTCTTTGCTCCTTGGACACATTCAGTCTATCTTACTGTCCAACTGTCCTGCCAGGCCCTGTCTCCTGGAACCTCAGCCTACATTATGATCCAGTGGCTGCGACCTGATTCAGTTATGTTGAATCATGTCACACTGAGGATCGGGCATGTGTTTGTCTGTTTAGAAAAATGTACATTGAGTATCTGCTGGGGCCAGACGCCCTTCAGTGAACCAAGCAAGGCTTCTTCTCTCAAGTTCATTCCAGTGAAAGCAGAGGATTCCACCTGTAAACATGTAAACAAATGCCTAATTCAATACCAGGGAGGAATGTGGGCTGGAGCAGGATGGCATGGGAGGGGAAAGTGGGAGGTAGCTCAAGGAAGGCCTCTACCAGGATGAGATACTAAAGCCGAGGTGGAAGTGGTGCTCAAAGAGTGAACTGTGTGGCAACCAAGGGGGAGAAGATATTGGGCAGAGCCATCAGCAAATACAAAGCCTTGAGCCGAGAACAAGCTCACCAGGTTCGCAGAGCAGAAACAAGACCACCATGGCTGCCGAGGAGCGAGGGGAGAGTGGTAGACAGATGCCCTCCGATGGTAGAAGTGGATGATGGAGAGTGGTAGACAGATGACCTTGTAAATTGTAGAAGGAAGTTCTAATTTGACTCTAAAGGCAAAGAGGAGACCTAGAGAAGTTTGGGCAGGGAACTGGTGTAGGGTTCCCTTACATTGTCATAAAAGATCACTTTGGCTGTTCTGTGGGAAATTAACTGGATAAGAGCAGAAAATAAAGAAGAAGACCAGTCGGGAGGCTGCAGCCACAGTGTTCACACTACAGGGTGAGGTGTGAGTGGCTGTGACCTGGATAACAGCAGAAGTGAGGAGAAAAGGTGACATTTGAAATCTATTTAGTAGAGAGTTGGACCTTTAACAGTCAGCTCTGGGGGGATAAGGCTTCCCTGATTGAAGCATTTGCCAGTCTCCATGATGTAAGTCGCTGCCTCTCCTTCCCATGAGTCACCTGGATTGCAAAGTGTCAGAAAATATGTGAAGGGCTCACCTATGTAGAATCCCTTCCTGCATATCACTGGATTTGTTTTTAAGGCAAACCCTGCAGCACTTGTTGAAAATCAGAAGGTGGAGGAAAAGGCAAGACAGAAATCCAGAATGACTGTCACTCCATCGAGTCCATGATGATGTCCTTCACCATGATCGGTAAACAAAATTAGCCAGCTCTGCAAGCAGATCAGAATTATGAAGGTTAGTCCAATATACTTACTAGATTGAGCAGAGGGAAAGAATATCACTGTGCTTTTTCTCTTGAGTTTGGGAATAAGGAGAAATTTTTCTGCACCCCAAAGAAATCTAAACAATTGCAGGGCCACTCAATGGTGTAATGGTTAAAAGCACACACATCTGAAACAAAACTCTTTTGTCTCTCTATTAGTCACACAGGGTAATGCTAGATGCTAAAACAAACAATCCCCAAACTCTCAATGACTTAATAGAAATTAAGTTTCTGTCTGTCTTATGCAATTGCCAACAGGAAGGCTGGAGTAAAGGTGGCAACCCTGACCCACGTAGCTATTCGGGGATTGGGACTGACCCACACACTGTCATCTTCTGAAGTCAGACTAGGGATTGTTATCTACTGTCAAGAGGGGAAACACAGATAGAACCAATAGCTCAGAAGCACTTGTACCAAGAAGTGACGTTTCTATGGCCATCATATCCATTGCTAAGAACTGGTCACTAAGCCAGGGGACCTGAGACTAGGCATTTCTTGGCCAAGGAACCATTTCCCAACTTCAGCTTCACTCTCTGAAAAAAAAAATGGATTCTTAGTGAATATTCATTGATCTCTGCCTCAGTTCATGACCCAGGCTGTGCCTTGAACACATCATTTAACTACTGAGTCTTAGTTCCCTCTCAGTAGAATCCTTACCTTGTAGGGTTCTTGTACTGCTAAGGAAATAAAAGGAAAGAGAGTTTCTGAAGCCCTTGGCTTGGTGTCTGCCATGCTCCACACATTTGAATCAGGAGGAATATTTGTGATCACCCATCCAACCCCTCATTTTCCAGATCTGCCTATCTCACATCAATGCATACTCCCTCGCTCAAATCTAAGCTTTTACCCACAGTCCACAGAGAATGAGGCCCAATGACACTTGGAAAAAAACTTTACACCTTAGAGGTGCCCCTCAAAGTAGGGTGATAGCTTTGGAGTGCTCTGCACAATTCCAGTTTTCGATCTAACAGCACGTGTTGGGTCCTATGGCAAAGCTGTTGGAATTCTCTGAGGCTCCCTTTCCTCCTTTCCAAGGGGAAGATAACCACAAGTACCCACGTCTTTGGCAGGACATCACATGCAGAAGTACCTCACAAACCATGAGCCCTGCACATGTGAATGTCTGTCTTTTTGCTGGCATCTGAAGCTCTTTGAAGGTTGCCTAGAGTGTCGTGAGAATGAGACACAGCCCAGTCAGACCAATCCCCAACAGATTCGCCTCATTCTAAAGAAGCAATCTGTCAATCAGTACACACTGCTGCTGCCTCGCCAGCTGGGGGTTCTCATCAACAAGAAGTTGAAGCTGTTCATTTTCCAAGACTTCTCCCTCTCGTCTTGATTCTGCATGCTCAAGGTTGTCCAGGGTCCCCAGAAATCAGAAATGATTTGTGTCAGAGAGCACATTACAAGAATCATTTGTCATTTCTGGTTCACGTTTGAATTTGAAGAATGATGCTGGGGAGTGATCCAGAGGCACCATGTGGAGCGTTGCCATGATGAGTAGCAAAACCGTTATGTTAACCTTCTGGGGAGCTGTGTGCTGGGGTTCGGTTTTGACTGCATGTACCCAAAGCAGAAATTTCAGGCTCCCACAGGGGGATGAATTGAGGAAGCATTAATAATAAGAAGACTTCATATTTGGATGATGATTTTTTTCCTCCAAAAGAAAAAGAAAGACTCTTTGTGGCACAGAGCAACATGGAATGACCTTTTACAGGGCATTGGATGAACCCCTCAGTTGACAGAGAGAAGCCTTGGGGTACAGATAGGTTTGTGACCCATTCGTGGTCACAAAACAAACTTTCCAGTTGATTAGAAAAAGCCTTCCTTGTGAAAAAGCTGAGTTCGAAAACTGACCTAGGAATTTAGTGCCTCAGGTTTGAAGCCCAGCTCCTTCTACATCTGGTTGGGTGATTTCAACAAGCCACTCCACTTCTCTGCCCCTCCATCTGCCTCCAGATGAGTCCCCGAATCCCATATCCCTGACACTTTTTATTTTTGATTCTGTGCAATTCGTGGGAAAGGCTTTCATCCTTATTTAGAAGTTGAGAACACTGAAATCCAGAGATCTGGAGGAGTTTCTCAGAGGGGGGCTTCTGGATCTTGAATCACAGTAGATATATTTTTTTATTATTATACATAGAAAGGAAAGGGCACTCCAAGCAGAGACAGCAGCCTAGCCAAAGGCAAGGAGAGACGAGCAGGGCACCCTGAGGAAGTCTTACGTATTTGTTGGTGGCTACAGATAGGATGCAAGGGAAAGGGCAAAGGAGGAACGTACTGAACAGCAACTTGGAGTCAGATCACGGAGAGCCTTGAATGTCAAGTTCAGGGCATGATATCTCTAAGCCATACGTTCATCCAGGGGTGATCTTTGACTCTCAAGGAGCATTTGGCAATCTCTGGACACATTTTTAATTGTCATTACTGGTGCAGAGGCTACGAAATATCCTACAATGCACCAAACAGCTCCAGGCAGCAAAGAGTTGTCTGGACCAAACCGTCCCTGGCACCAAAGCCAAAAGCCCTGCTATAGACAGAGAGTTCTCTGCTGACCTCGATGAAGGCTGCTTGTGGTGGAGGGAGGGCAAGATTCGAGGCAGGGGCTGCCCTGCAATCATCCAGGGAAAAGGTGATGAAGCTCTGAGCTAAGACAGGGTCAAGAGGACCAATGTCAGTGAGGTGGAAGAGATGGAATTGACAGGCTGTTCTTCCCATCCTTTGCCCTAACACCTTACAATTTCAAGCATTTTTTTAGCATCTTTTTCTTTTATCTTTCCTATCATTTGCTCAGCTGTCCCTAAGAGCCAGAGGGTGAGAGACCTGGGACTATATTTCCCCTTTAAGGTCCTCCCCTGACCCATCCATAACTGATTCACTTTTCACCAGGCTCCAACTTGGAAGGGGAGGGAAGATTAGAAGCTGGCACATGCCGTAACTCCCACAATTTGGTTTGATAATTATTTGTGTCATCATTGGTTTAATATTTCTAGTGCAAGATTGTCAGTCCGTGAGCAGTGCTCATGTGGATGATATTCTTCACCGTAATTCTCGAAGCCCAGCTCCATGATTGACATATAGTAAGTAGATCCTTGAAACAAATATGCTGGATGAATAAGTGGGTGTCCCAGGTTTTATGGGTGTGAGGCTGGTTGGGCATCATGCACTTGGTGTCGGTGTCCCTGCTTGGTGGACTCAACCTCATCCCCTAGGCTGAAGGACAGGCTGAGCGCTGGCTCTGGCCCCCTTCACAGCACCCAGCAACAACAGACCTGCTCCTCAGAAGCAAGAAGGGAGTAGACGTGCAGCAGACAGAGGACTGATACAAAAGGACTTGGGAGTGTCCTGTCTGATCTCTCCACCCTTTCTACACACACTTCTCCTGGCAGTCCTTTTCATTGTGACATCTTTCCCCTCCATGTGGCTCTTGTAGTCGTCTGGAAAACTGAGGACCCTTGTAGGAGGAAAAAGGACTGGATAGCCCTGCATTCATGGATGAAAAAACATGCAGTTTTCTCAGTGCAGTGGGACAGCCCTAGGCCACCTCAGCCAGGCTAGAGGTGCATAGATGTGTGTGCCAGTTGTCACAGTGCAAAAGGAAGTATCTAAGCACCAGCTTCCATACAATTTGCAGAACTTTGAGTAGTGATTCCAGGAACACAGCAGCCCCATAGCTCAGGGAATCAGACCAACCTAATTCTCAAAGACCCCGGAAGCCTTCTAACCCTGACTCCCAGATGGCAAGAGCTCAGGGGCTCCACAAGGTCAAATGTCTCTTGAAATGTAGATAGAGGATCAGGAACCGCATGTCTTGACTCCCCAGAACTTTTGTCAGGGACTTGGTCTGCTCTAGATGTTGGATCTGCATAGATCAAGGCGGCTCAGATTTGGCATCCTCCATCCAGATACCCCAGGGCCAACTGAAGTATATAGCATCTGCTCTTTCAATGGCCCTTGGTCTTTCTAGGATGTTCTATCACCCATTTCCTAAGCTGTTCTGGAATTCTTGCCTCAAAGGACCCAAAAGCCTTGGCTGCAAACTCCTCCTATCCTTCAGGGATAGCTGCAGACAGATTTGAACAGTTCACAGTTCAAATCACAGTTTTTGGTGTGTGATTTTGGACTAAGTTATTTTACTTCTCTAAGCCCTTTTCACAGGTAAAAATAGGAAGAGGGAACTCAGAAAACTCTTGTCTAATTAAACAAAATTGAATGGAACAATGTACAGAAAAATATTTTGTGTACTTAACACAGAGTAGGGACTCAGAAGACTTCTGCTGGGTGAGTAAATGTGACATTCAATACAAACAATTGACCTTTAGCAAAGTCCTGAGGGACCTTCTCCCATTCCTGGCTCACTGCTTGTGGGTCCTGGTGTCCTGGGGAGGCTGACCCTTATCTGGTTTCCTAGTGAGAACTGTGACTGTTTTCTCAGTATTTTAATTACAACTCTCTCTCTGTCTCCTGGCCCTGATGGCAACATGGTCTTCCTGAGAGCACAGTTAGCCTTGTGCTCCCATGTGAGTCCCCTGCCCCAAGCGAAGGTGACCTGTACACTCACCTATGTTCGCACCAATTAAGTGGATTCATTAAAAGGGTTGGCACTGTCCGTGGGAAGCTCCTCAGTGACCCACAAATTAAAAGGGCCTTGCTGCCATCTGCCAAGCTTCCACCTCTCCACCACAGGGCCTGGCAACAGAAGGGCACTGACCCTCTTTTATTCCCCCTCCAGCCAGAGCATGATGGGAATAAAAGGAGTCCAGGAATGATCCCAGAGTTGGCTTATTTTTCTAGAAGTTCACTGTCTAATTAGGTCTACAAAGCACTTAGTTTTATGGGTTGAAAATTAATCCACCACACAGACTATACCATGATATATTTAGTGAGTTACTTTCCACTTGCAGACTCTAGAAGGGGCTGGTTCTTTTCTCCTTCAGAGGCTAAGAATCTTCCCCAAGGGTTAAGAAACTGTCTAGGGACCCAGAAACCCCAGGGACGGGACCTTCCAGCCTCTCTGTTCCTAAGAACCCTTGATGTCCTTCAAATTTACTTTTTATATATATATATATATATATATATATATATATATATATATATATATATATATATATATATATATATATATATTTCCTGGTGTAACTTCATAAGAGGTTCAAAGAGATATGCTACCTAGAGCCTCAGTAGATGCAGATGATCCTGAGGGGCAGACAGACATAAAAATAGCTGATTCAAGTGTGACACTGAGGGCTGCAAGGGTTGCTAAAACCAAGGAGCACAAAGGCAGACATCCCTCTGTCTGCCTAAGGAATGCTTGAGTAAATCATAATAGCTTACACTTGTTAGCACTTAGTATAGGCAAGTGCTCGACCAAATGCCTTTCATGCAGTGTCTGGTTCAGTCCTCATTTAGAGGGGAAAGGAGGTAGCATCTATAGAGAAGCTGCTGTGTGTGCCAGGGTCTGTGATCTGCATAATGCATGGATCTCTTTCTCTGATGGCCTGCTAGGTAGAGGCCTTTACACAGAGTGAAACTCAGTCTCAGGGAAGTTAGGTACAGTGAACCCCGGTATCTCTGGGGAATTTGTTTCAGGACCAAAATCTGAGGATGCTCAAGTCCCTTTTATAAAATGATATAGTATTTGCATATAACCTGTGCACATCCTATCCACATGGAATCCTCTCTGCATTACTAATGATACCTAATACAATGCAAATGTGAAGAGTCATTACTCTGTATTGTTTAAGAAGTAATAACAACGGGGGAAAGTTTACATGTTCAGTAGAAAGGCAATTTTTTTTTCAAATACTTTCCATCCAGGGTTGAAGCTGATTGAATCCCACAGAGGAGGACCCATGCATACCCAGAGCCAGCTCTCCTTTGCCTCTCTGTTAGAGTCAGAATAGAAATCAGAAAACCTGCCATCTACATCTTGGCTTCTCAAACTTTGGTATACGTGTGACCAGGCTAGGAATCTTCACAATTCTACTTCAGTAGATCTGTGCAGGGTCTGAGATTCTGCATTTCTCACCATTTCCGTGGTGATGTTAATGCTGGTGGTCCATGGAGCACACTTGAAGAGGAAATGGGATCTATACCCCAGGTTTGTGACGAGTGGCTCTCAGCCCTAGGTGCCCCCAAAGAACCCCCCCAGCGAGCTTTTAAAATGCTTCAGCGTGTGGTTCTTATTCCTTAGCAATTCTGATTTGGTTGGTCTGGGTTGGAGCATTGGGTATCCCTGCATTTAAAACTCCCCAGGTGATTCTCATGGGCAGTCAGGGTTGAAAACAACTGTGATTGTTTGTGCATCTTCTTTAAATGGAATCTCAAAGGCTGACCCTAATTCCAAGATGCCCCCCATGTTCACTCCCTTGGGGGGAGCCTCCAGCCAGTTCCACTCAGCCTTGAATGCCTGAATCCTTTGGCCAGATTATCTCCAGACCCTGGCACTGGGGATTGAACCCAGATCCCTGAGCAGGCTAGGCAAGCACTCTAAACTGAGCTCCATCCCCAGCCTGGCCAGATCCTCCTTGATAATCCCTCCCTCCTGGCTGGCCCCAAGTTGCTGAGTTTCCCTGCCCTTTCATTCTCACCACCTCCAATATTTTAATCCCATTTATTCGGTGCCTGCCTCTGTCTTCTTGTCCTCGCTATCCCTTGAGTATCAGGAGGAAAAGACTTCCCCAGGGCTATCGATTCCCAGGGAACTCACAATGTAGCGATTTCTTTCTTAATTAAGATCTTCATGCCGAGCCTTGAGTATTGGACCCATTAATCAGCTCTCTTAAAACCCAGGGGAGAGCTTGAAGTGGGAGATTCATGCAATGGCTCCCGATAGTACAAGGGGCTGCTCCTTGTCCGGATGTGCAGGGAAGCCAGGCCTGGGTAGAGCAGCCTAGCTAATCTTATCATACCTTTCTTTTTTTTTCTTTCCTTTTCTTCCCCTTCTTCTTTGAATCAGATGCATAATGACACATTCTAAAGTCTGTCACTACCCAAGCATTATTCTCCCCAGCCAATCCTCCTCACCACTCGCCATTATCTGTCATCAGAGACAAAACAACAGAAGATAATAGGAGTTTCCAATTCATGCTTTTTTTCCCTCCTTTCATTCTCTGGGGAAATTATGTTGAACATCTTTTTTTATTGACTTATTTATAAATGTAGAAAATGAATTGCTTAAAGATTTGTGTTGGAGCAACTCAGATGCTATCAGGGTTGCTGACACTCTGGCTGGAGGGAGGATTCCAGGGTTCCAGTGGGGTGGTAATTAAGTAGATGGACCTCCCTTTTCCCATAAGGGGCCCAGGTGGTGGCCCTCCCTCTTTGTCCCGACTAAGAATGGTACAGTGAGGCTCATTGACTGCCTAGCTTCCTTATCCTGCAGGATTGTGGAGGGAAAACTCACACACACACACACACACACACACACACACACACACACACACACACACACTCATGCATGGACAGCAAGGCCTGGGTTCACTTTAACCTCTACCTCTTGGTGAGCCTAAGCTTAAAGGCTTTAGCTGTTCTGTGGTCCTTAGATGGCTTCAGGTTCCTGATTCTGATCATCCTCAAAGACACAAGTCAGAAACTCTCTCTTCAGATCTGCCCCCTGGAGAGAGCCCACCCACCATTCATCACCCTCTTCCTGGTACATATGTTGGATGAAGAGCAGGAGTCTTCCATCTCCCCCGAGCAAGGCATTCATCTATGTTCCTCAGGATTAAACCCTAGAGGGAGACAGGTGCCGAGGCCACCGGCCCTCCTCCACTGGAAGTGGGTGTGGGCCCCTAATGGCCGCAACGGAGAGCCCAGCATCGATCCAGAAACAGCAAGGAGCAACTCTAGCTGGAAAACAGAGATAATCTGTGTCGATTATGCATGTGTTCTGCAAATTAGAGCCCAGCATGAGAAACCTGCTTGTGTTTCGATTAGGGAGCAGATGTGTCCACCGTGAGGGGTTCTCGCAAAAGCTTCCGGCATGGACATCAGATCTGACCTTTCCAGCAGACGCAGTCACAGGACGATTGCCAATGGGGAATCTGGGTTTTGAAGAGGCAGGAGGGTGATAACCTGGATGACTGCCACCAGACTTGGAATCTCACAGACACCTGGCCAGAAAGGCCCACAAGCACACCCAGAAGACCTTCGGCACTGCCTCATTTGCCACCGCCAGGGATGACCTGGCCTTGACCAGAACAGTTTTGGCCCCTGTTTTAACTGAGTGCTTCATCTTAGAATGTGCTGGAGAAACAAGTGGAAAGAAAGCCCCAAAGAGAAGGTGGGAGCCTGGGTCTGAGGGGCCTAGGCCCTGGGGGACTTCCACTCAGAGATGGAGAAGAGGGAGGATCAAAGCCAAGGGTAATGAGGGCTAGAAAGGAGGTGACTGCTGGCATGGTCATGAGGACAGTCTCCTCTCCAGAGGCACAGAGGTGAGGGAGTCCTGGGGCATCTTGGTCAGATAATTAACACACTCAGAATCACAGGGAGGAATGATGTCCTCAGCCCTGATGGGAATGTTCTGAACTTGTATAGTGATGGCAGATGCAAAACTCTATAGAGGTGTCAAAAATTGATGAATTTTATACTTACAGAAGGGAAATGTTATGAAATGCAAATTATACCTCAACAGTGCTGTTAAAAATGTATTACTTTCTAATTTAAACAAATATGAAGACAATACAGACAAATGCAATAATGGGAAGGCCTGGAGGCTGCATTCCACTGTTGCATTAACAAACCTAAATGGGCTCAGGCTGATATCATTAAATATACACATAATACATTTTATGCATCTTCTTTGATTGACAAATGAGGGTACTTTTAGAAGAGGGGCTTGTACCTGGACATCTGGGATGAACTTCAGAAAGTTAAGAAACACTTCTGGGGCTGGGGATGTGGCTCAAGCGGTAGCGTGCTCGCCTGGCGAGCGTGCGGCCCGGGTTCAATCCTCAGCACCACATACCAACAAAGATGTTGTGTCCGCCGAAAATTAAAAAATAAAAAATATTAAAAAAAAAGAAACACTTCTGAAATTTTATGAAAAATGTGAATATGTATACATTTATATTTATATATATACATACATATTCATATATGAATTTTTCTGCAGAAAAGTTCATTCTATTATGTAGTACATGGCTGTATAAATATGCTACAGTTTATGTACACATTCTTGTGTTGATAGACATTTGAATTACTTCAAGTGTTTGGATATAGTTAACAGGCTCTTCTGAACATCTTCTAGTGCCCATAAGCACCCATTTCTGAAAGAGAGGAATCACTAAGTCACCTGGCATGTTACCTCCATACCTACTATGTAATGACAATCCATTTCCCAAGGTGGTCGTGCCAACTTTTATTCCTAGCCCAAGTGCAGTAGTGTTCCCATTGCTCCACATCCTCACTAGGTACTGTTTTCTCAGATTCTTCATGTTAGCCAATTTTGGTATAAAGAGATCAATCATTTTAATTTGCATTCCTCTGAAGATTAATAAGGTTGAGCACCTTTTAGAATAAATCAAATATATGATTTCCTCTTTTCTGAAGTGTGTTCAATTATTTTGCTAGATTTTCTATTGAGATGTCTATCTTATTGAGCTGTAGGAGGTCTCTATTATTTTGCTGGACAAATGTTTTACAAATAGCTTCTTAGTAGTTTTCCTTTATAAAGACTTTTTGTTGAAGTAGAGCATATACATTTTAAAATGCACAAATTGTTAGTACAGTTTGCTGAACTTCCACAAAGTGAATACACCTGTATAACTAGTATCAGATCTAGGAAAGATATGATCAGCCTCCTGGGAGTGTCCTTCCCCCAACCCTATCCAATTCACTCTTCCAAAAGATAGCAACCATTGCTAACTTCTAACACCAAGTGTTAGTTTTGAATGTTAAGAATGACTTTTCTCTGCCATGGTGTCTTCTGATTATGATAAATACTTACTGCTAGTAATATTCAAATTTCTTAATATCTTCCTTTACAATCAGTGCTTTTTATGTCATATTTAAGAAAACTTACCCCACTCCAAAATCATAAAGGTATTATCTTGAAAGCATTTTATAGTTTTGCCATTCACACTTAATTCTATATGTCACACAGAATTATTGACTACGGTGTATAGTAGGAGCTTTAATTTCATTCAATTTCACATAAATACTCAATTGTCTCAGCACTACTCATTAAAAAGACTGACATTTTCCACCACTGATCTTCAGTCCCACCTCAATCATAAATCATGTGGCAATCACTTTCTGAGTTTTCTATTCTGTCTTACCGGACTGTTTATCCTCTTACCACTAATACAGTATCTTAATTCTATAGCTGTATAAAAGGTCCAGGAACTGCAATAAAAATTCAGATGAGTTTCAGAAAGAGTCTATCTTTATAAACTGCTTCTTCTAATTTATGAACTAGAATATAGCTTTACATTTTAAAAATCATAACAATTATTTAATAGAATTTTATTTGACCTAAAAGCCTTCAGAAATAAAGACCTACAGATCCAGGGAAAACTCCTGTTTTTTTGTTTATGTTCCATGAAGAATGGATGGCCATGTAGAAATGACTGGAAAAGGGGGTGTGAGCTAATGGTAAAAGGCTGCCAGGGTCCCAGCAAGCCCTGTCTGGTCAGATTCTTCTTGGCCTCTCTGTATAGCTTTCTTTCCTTCTGGACCTAAGGCAGGTCCTGTCTGGAATGAGGGTTTTTAAGGGAGGGGTAAGGGAGGGTAGGGGGACAGTAAGGGAATAGCAGGGAGGGAAGGAAAGAGAAAGGAAAAGAGAGAGAGAGAGAGAGAGCGCTTTCTAGGTTTTATGACTGGCTTTGGGAGAGAAGGGTGAACGGACAGGAGGGCAGGAGGAGAGCAGAGGCTTTGCTGCTGAGGTTGCTTTTGGGATTCCAATCTCCTTCAGTTAGAAGTTCTCAGCAGACCAAAACCTCACCCTTTGGGCTATCATATTCTGATCTGACCCTGCCCACCTTCCCCCTTTCCCTCCCTCCTCCTCCCTTTCTCCTTTTAAGAAGGGAATGTGTAGATCTTTCCATCGTCTAAGATCTTCTTTGATTTCTCTCTTTAGGGTTCTGTAGTTTTCATTGTATACATCTTTGACTTCTTTCATTGATTCTCAAGTATCATTTTTTTTGAGGTTATTGTGAATGGAGTAGTTTTTCTCATTTCCTTCTCAGAGGCTTTGTCACTGATATACAGAAATGCCTTTCATTTATGGGTATTGATTTATATCCTGCTCCTTTGCTGAATTCATTTACTATTTCTGGAAAGATCGACCTTGTTCTTGGATAGGCAGAATTAATATTATCAAAATGACCATACTACCAAAAGCGCTATATAGATTTAATGCAATTCGAATCAAAATCTCAATGGCATTCCTCATAGAAATAGAAAAAGCAATCATGAAATTCATCTGGAAAAATAAGAGACCAAGAATAGCTAAAGAAATCCTTAGCAGGAAGAGTGAAGCAGGGAGTATCGCTCTATGAGACCTTAAACTATACTACACAGAAATAGTAACAAAAACAGCATGGTTTCAGCACTAAAACAGACTGGTAGACCAATGGTACAGAATAGAGGACACAGAGACTAACCCACAAAATTACAATCATCTTATTTTAGACAAAAATGCCAAAAACATGCACTGGAGAAAAGATAGCATTTTCAACAAATGGTGCTGGGAAAACTGGAAATCCATATGCAACAAAATGAAATTAAACTCATAACTCTCACCATGCACAAAACTTAACTCAAAATGGATCAAGGACCTAGGAATTAAGCCAGAGACTCTTCGTCTAATAGAAGAAAACAGTAGGCCCTAAACTTTATCATGTGGGTTAGGCCCCAACTTCCTTAATAAGACCCCTATGGCACAAGAATTAAAACCAGGAATCAATAAATGGGATGGATTCAAACTAAAAAGTTTTTTTCTCAGCAAAAGAAAACAATCCGTGAGGTGAACAGAGAGCCTACATACTGGGAGAAAATTTTTACCCCTCACACATCAGATAGAGCACTAATCTCTAGGGTATATAAAGAACTCAAAAAGCTAAGCACTGAAAAAACAAGTAACCCAATCAAAAAATGGGCCAAGGACTTGAACAAACACTTCTCAGAAGAGGATATACAATCAATCAACAAATATATGAAAAAATTTTCAACATCTCTAGCAATCAGAGAAATGCAAATCAAAACTAAGATACAACTCCAGTCAGAATGGCAGCTATTATGAAGACAAACAACAATAAGTATTGGAGAGGATGTGGGGAAAAAGGCACACTCATACATTGCTGGTGGGACTGCAAATTGGTGCAGCCAATCTGGAAAGCAGTATGGAGATTCTTTGAAAATCTGGGAATGGAACCACCATTTGACCGAGCTATTCCTCTTCTTGGACTATACCCAAAGGACTTAAAAACAACATACTACAGGGACACAGCCACATCAATGTTTATAGCAGCACAATTCACAACAGCTAAACTGTGGAGCCAACCTACATGCCCTTCAGTGGATGAATGGATTTTTAAAAATGTGGCATATATACACTATGAACATTTTTAAAAGAGAATAAAATCATGGCATTTGCAGGTAAATGGATGGCACTGGAGAAGATAATGCTAAGTGAAGTTAGTCATTCCCCCAAAACAAATGCCAAATGTTTTCTCTGATATAAGGAGGCTGACTCATAATAGGGTAGGGAGGAGGAACATGGGATGAATAGATGGATTCTAGATAGGGAAGAGAGGAGTGAGGGAAAGGAAGGAGGCAGGGGATTAGCCTTCTAATGAATGTGATGGACATCATTATCCAAAGAACATGTCTGAAGACACAAAATGGGTGTCAACCTACTTTATATATAGAGATACGAAAAATTGTGGTATATATGTGTAATAAGAATTGTAATGCAAAAAAAAACAAGTACATGAATAACGTGAATTGGCGTGAACATACTTTATACAAACATAAAAAATTGTGCTCTATATGTGTAATAAGAATTGTCCATTGTCGTGTATTAAAAAAAATAAAATCAATAAAAGAAAAAGAAGGGAATGGGGAGTGGGTAGGGAAAAACTGTGGAATGAACCCAAACTAACTTTCCAATGCACATATGTGAATATACTATAATGAAACTCATCATTTTGAATATCTATAAGATACTAATTTTAAAAAATGTAAGTAAATAGATCAGTAAAGTGGATGAAAGGGAACAGTGGGAGGGAGGATGGGGAGGGTGAAGCGACTGAATTGGAGCAAATTATATTCCGTGCATGTATAATTAGTCCAAATGAATCTAATGTCAAGAATAACTACTATGAACAAATGAAAAAAAGAATAATGACTTCACTGTTTTTATAAAATGCATTCTCATAAACAATTCAATTGAGAGAAATGAAAAAAGTAAAAGAGAATGTACAATTCAACATCTCACCAACCATAACAATTATTAAGTCACTCTTCCATCTTTTTCTCTAATTTCAAGATGGCTCCAGTTTCATTTTCCTTTTGATATTCTTTTATTTTTTCAACAAAGGTTTATTTTCTACATAAAATTCTTATATTTCTTTTGTTGAATTTATAATAAGGTCCTTGATATTATTTAATACTACTATAAATATTATAATAGTTCATTTTCTAAGCAACTATTACTTGTTTGAGATAGAATTGATTTGTCTGTACAGATTTTATATCCAAGAACCGCATTATCTTATTAATGAGTTATGAATAGGTTTTTGCATATATTCTCTATATATTCATAAATATGCAAATAAAGAACATCCCCCCTTTTATATTTCATTTTCTTGTCCTAGTGCAGTAGCTAGGGCTTCCAAAACAATGCTGATGAAAAGAAGTAATAGACACTCTTGTTTTGTTCAAATTCATCATTAAACGATTTTGGGCTGTAAATGTCATGTAGCCATGTTTTATCAAGTTAAGGATGTTTTTCTGCTCTTTGCCAAGAAGTGTTTAAAATCAAGGCTGTATTTCAAATTTAACTGAAAACTTTTTCTGCATTGTTGACAACTTTATGAAATCTTTCCCCTTAATCTGCTAATGTAAACTACCTTGATGAATTCTGCTAACAATAATTTGAAAAATCACTCATTAGTTCAGGGAGATTTTCTGAATTATTTTCTACAGCATCCTATGTTTATTCAGTCAATCTTCATATGGCAGTTACATTATTTCTAAATTTTTATCATTATAAAAATCACCTAAACAGAGAATCTTGTGTATCTGCAAATGTTTTTCCCTCTTTTTCCTGTATTTTGGGGGTGCATTTTCAGAGTAAATTCTCAGGAATGGGATTGTTAAGGAAAAAATATATACTTATATGTTGTTAGAGAATGCTCAATTCCCCTCCAAAGGAACTGTACCATTTTTCTATTCCCACCAGTGATTAATAAGTATCTATTTCCCCTAAGACTCTCCAACAGTAGCTTTAATTTATGTTTTTATTAAAAATAAAGTTGAGTATCTTTTTATATGTTTAACGGGTATTTTTTAAATGTATGTGTGTGTGTGTGTGTGTGTGTGTGTGTGTATGTGCATGCTCACGCGCTTGCTCATATTGTCTGTTCCTCTCATGTATTCTGCTTTGGTTATTACAATTAAAATTTTTCTTTATATATTAAGAATGTTGGGTTGGGATGTAGCTCAGTGGCAAAGTGTCTGCCTTGCATTTGCAAAATCCTGGAATCAAACCCCAGTTCTAAAAAAGACAAAAAAAGAACCCACCCCACCCCACCCCCAAAAACACCCAAGAATGTGACCTCTTTTATGTATTACCTCTTTACTACCTGTTTTGACATTCAAAAGATGATTGCTTTACAACTTTCAAAAAGTCTTTTTGATGTTAAGATTATTTTTTGCCAAGTTGATATTAAACTTGTTGTTACTTTGGGGTGAGTCAATTTTATAAGCTGTCATTATCTAGATCTTTCAGTTGAAATGGTAGGGCTGATGCTACATTCCTTACCAACAATCTTTTTGCCTGAGACTACACAGTAAGGTTTAATGTAATCATTATGCTTCAGATAATTTAATATGGAGGCAGTGATTTCAAGTCTGAATTTCTTATTTAATTTAAGGTAGAATGTCAAACATTATGTTCCATGATGAAGGAAGCTGACTGTAATTAAGATCATAGATTACATAGAAAGGTGCCTATTTAAGGTGTTTCAGAATGCTCTATGATGTGCTCTCTCTGCATGGTCAACTCCTACATACTCAGTGAGTCCTAAATCTGGCCAGATTTATTGAACTCCTTCAGCCCTTCTTTTTTGCCAACCTATGACATTGGTGCACATCTCTAATCATAATCATGTGCTTTTGGCTCTGTCTTGCTGACTACACAATAAGCATCCTGAAAGGTGTGGGAACTGTTCCTTTTGTAGTATGCACAAGGAATAAACAGATCTTTGTTGAAGAAATATTTTATTGAATGAATGACTGAATTTCCAGTTCTAGAGGTTATCATGCTCTAGTAAACAAATGGCTAGAGAATCTATATCAATGAGTGAAGAAATAATAAACATAAAAGAAGATCAAATACTAAAATAATACCATATCATCTATAGCTCCCAGGTAGATGAAAAAGGGTGCATGTTTTTGCATCAAAGATAAAACCATGATAGTTGTAAATTGAGCCAATGCATTAAAAGGAAGATTTCTAAGTGAAGAATTAACATATCCAATTACATAGTGTAATATGAGAACAAGTCAACTACATTCATAAAATTCGAAGACTAACAAGGATAAGAAAGAAATCACTACACACAATCCAGTGTAAACTGTGCTATTCCAGCTAGATCATCTGCTCTCAGATCTAGAGCAAAGATCAGAAGAAATGTTCTTCCACATGGAACTGCTATGTAAATAAGAAAGAGCTAACACTTGTGAGTATTTGTGTTTGCCACATACTATCCTACTCCTCTCATCTAATCCTCACAACAATAGTTTAGTTCTATTTTTCAGAGGTGAAAAGTGAGGCATAGAAAAACAAATTATCCATAATCACACAGCAGTTTGGCTACAGAGTCCATGCTTTTAACCATCATGTCTCATTTTAACATTTTTATTTTAATTGTCCCTAAAGCCTTAAAAGGAACTGCAGGAGAACCTCCCCATCTCAAGCTTCTGCAAAGTTCCTTTTGCCATGTAAACATAACAGTCACAGGTTCCCAGGATTAGAATATAGACATTTTTGTGAGGCCACTATTTGTGCCTCATACTTTTAAATATGGAAAACTCTAAATGGCTAAAGCTGTCCAAACCAAGTTTTCAATAACATCTCAGGGATGTTATTGAGCTGTCACTAAGAACTCCCAAGTAAGGGATTGATTAAAAAAGAGTAACATTTGAACTTTGTACACTGAGCAATGCACATTCACAGGAATAGACAGAGACTGAGTAGCCCAGATAGCAATATGATAGGTCTTTAACACTCATATAGCAGTGAGCAGCAGGACTGTGTTCATTTGGTTAATTCCACTTTCAGTTTTTACTGCAAGACAAAGGAAGCCATTGGTAGCTGGTGAGCCCCAAGTTGTACTGAACACAGAAAGCACGTCTTTTTCTGACTTATCTGCCCCCAACCACCTCTTACGCACCAACCAGAGCAAGCATGCTCTCACTGGTGTCAAAAAGAGTTGGAAGGAATTACTGAATTCAGTGTGATTTTCTGTGAGAGGAAGATTCTAAGCCTAAACCTAAAGACAACTCTGATAAAATAATGACAATGAATTGGAAGGTTTGGAACCATTTTACCACACTACTGTAATAGGGGATACCAAAAAGTCCATCTTGTTGATGGAAACTGTTTATTAACAGGTGGTACTTGGGTAAAAACTCAAGTTGCTCTATTTCATTGTGCTTCATCTGTGGAAAACAATTTATGAAGGTAGCTATGGATCCCCCAAATGGCTGTTTGTTAAACATAGACAAGTTTGCTTAAGAATGTTTTAAAAACTGTGTAAAAGCATCTGACCTAGCCAAGAATGTTACAGCCACTGCCACTGTGGAGAGGAAAGGGAATTGTGCAAGTAAGGCCTCTGCCTCTGCTGGGCACCCAACAGCACTGACACAGACCGAGCAATGAAGCACCACTGTACCTGCAACAGGTACAGAAAAACAATGGGAGAACATCTGAAGCCCCTCACCCCCCCCCCGACCATAACTTCTTTGTTCCAAGAGGGTGCTGAAAAAAATGAAGGTCTAAGTATCAAGTAGGATGGCCTCACATTCAATAGTCTCTGGGTAGCCATAGCGATCATGGAGAATCAGACAATGAAAGGACCACCAACCTGAGGATGAGTCTGGAGTGACATGGATATGAAGGTCAGTGGGATCCTTAAGATCCTGTCCTCACATGCAGAAGAGGAAGTCATTCTTTTCTTTCAACTTTTTATTTTTGCTTTTTAAAAATTTCAATTGTTTATATCTCATATCATACCATAAGGACAATTTCTAGTCCAAAATTGGAAATGGCATGACAGTCTTTGTTCCAAAATAGTACATTATTGTCTAGGTCAGAACATTAAAAGAGGAAAATTACCAAAGATTATATTTTTTTAAAACACTGATTTGAATTTGCTTTTTACATGATATTGTACAAATGTTTGTCACAGGCATTTACTTCAATAAGAGTTGAGTCAGTCTTCATTTTGCCTTGGTACTTGGTGAATTAAATGTCATGAATAAGGAGTACAAAATTTGTTGTCCATACTTTTAGGACAGAGATGGACCTGATATCTAAAATGTAAACTAAGCATTATCATATGTGTGTGATTATATATTTATGTCTTCTTTGTTTTAGATTTATCATACTTGCAATTAAATTCAGATGTTTGATACTACCAATTCAAAGTCTGTCACACACATTTTTTAAGTGCACATTTATTTGTAATTTTAAAATCCAATAAAAAGGATATATATAAAATAATATTTTCTATTATTTTGGGATAATTTTAACATAATTTAAAATAATGGTATTGTCAAATCATTATTTGGTCATAACATTTTGTAGATGGCACAAAACATGAAATGGGTCTTAAAAATCTAGCAAGAGAAAAATTTTGCAATTTGTACTGCACATCTGCAATTTGTACACACATACAAATTGTGTGAAAATATGAAAACACATGCACAATTTCTTTTGGTTGGTAACTGATTAGTAGTTGAGGAACTGCTCCAACCTTTCAAGATAAAGAGTAAAATCATAAGAAGTTTATTCACTTTGAAATTATATTAAAAGTTTGATAAAAATCTTAGGGGTCATTAGCATTCAAACAATAATATTTCTAGGTCTGTCAAAAATTATACTTTATTAAAGTTGTTTGTATATAGGTTATATGAGTATATTCTTGTTTTTATTTTCTTTATTGACTGGTATTAGAAATATGTATTTTTCTGTGTTCAGAAATATGTGATTTGGATAATGGCTGAATTCTTAAGTGTCACCATCATATCTGGAAAAAAAGAATAAATACTCTCACAAAACCTAAGAAGAATCAGTGGGTATATGCTTCATACACAGATGCCATTTAGCATGCAAGGAAGAGTTACTACAGGTGTTGGGTTAAAAATTTGAGTGGCCAGGGGACTTTCAAGAAAAAGAAGTCCTGGGGCTGGGGATGTGGCTCAAGCAGTAGCACGCTCGCCTGGCATGCCTGCG
This sequence comes from Ictidomys tridecemlineatus, assembly GCF_052094955.1. Taxonomy (NCBI): domain Eukaryota; kingdom Metazoa; phylum Chordata; class Mammalia; order Rodentia; family Sciuridae; genus Ictidomys; species Ictidomys tridecemlineatus. The sequence continues at coordinate 584,477 of NW_027521401.1, forward strand.
GCCCGGGTTCGATCCTCAGCACCACATACAAAGATGTTGTGTCCACCAATAACTGAAAAATAAATATTAAAATTCTCTCTCTCTCCTCTCTCACTCTCTCTTTTAAAAAAAAGAAAGAAAAAGCAGGCCAGATGTTGCTTAGAACCTTGATGAAGAGCCTACTCAATAGACATTTCCTATGAACCAATTTCTGCAAAGCTCTGGAGAAAACCTTTTGACTTCAAGTGACAAGATTCATGGATTAAAAAACAAAACAAACTGAGCCAGACATAGTGCTGCATGCCTTTAATCCCAACAACTTGGCAAGTTAAGGCAAGAGAGGCCAGTGTGGGCAACTTAGCAAAACCCTGTTTCAAAATAAAAAAAAATAAATCAAAGAGCTGGAGATGTAGCTAGGTGGTAGAGCATCCCTGACTTCAATCCCCAGTACTACAAACAAACATGTAGAAACAAATTATAAAAAAGAAATCTTAAAATATTTTCAAAACTGCTTGAGAGTAATAGAATATTAACAAGCCTTAAAACTATTGAAAAACAGCTAGGAGAACTACCAGATAACATTGAATGGTATTTTCCTTTCCTTTCAATATAAGTACATGACTGGATGAGGGACTCTGGCTCTGACTGTTCGGCTCAGTCTGAGAATTTGAGACTTTGATAGAAAGGATGTACTCGGAGAGCCAGAGTCTATCTGCACACTTTGGTGGTATTTACTGTTTAACCCTAAATATATTCTGAAATTCTGTGAAATAAGGATGCCCTAATATTCATGGAACAGCAATGAATATTTTGTTGCAGTTTTCAACTTCCTATATGCATGGGTAAGAAAAAAACTGCACTTTAGCTGAAAATGAAATTCATATTTGTTAACTCTCAAGTTCAACTCAGAATTGAATATTTATGCAGGAAAGAAACAAGTACAGGTTTGATATTAAAGAAGTAAGATTCACTCTTCATTTTGAGTTTCAAAAAAACATTTTTTGTACATATCTAAGACTATATAAAAGATGAATAACCAATACAAATCTAGAATAATGTTGAGATTGCTAGGCTTATGTTTAGGTCACTCAGAAACATTTTTTTAAATTTTGTCTAAAATTGTGACATGGCTATTTGTGCATGTGGTACTAGGAAATGAATGTAGGGCTTCACACAGGTGAGGCAAGCACCCTACTACTGAGCTACATCCCTAGTTCTTTCTATTTTGAGACAAAGTCTCTCTAAGTTGCCCCCACTGGCCTCAAACTTGCAATCCTCCTGCCTCAATTTCTCAAGTAGCTAGGATTATAAGCATATAATCCTGGCTAGCTATTTTTTTAAAATTTGTATTACTTTGGTTTATCGTTTAGAAGCTTTAATATTCAACATGATAAATAAATTTTCAGGTAATAAATAATAGGTTATAAATTTTTATCCTCTATTTAAATGAAATCTACTGAGATTACCTTAAGAAAATTAAACTACTATTTGGACTTAAGCCAGTTAGTGTTTAAAGCAGTACAAAAAAGTTACAGTCTTATGAGAATTGAAGGCTTTGAAAATGATAATAATGTCAAAGAAAGGTTTAACAATTTTTTATTCTTTTCAAGAAAGGTTGGATAAAAATCCATTTTTTATTTTAAATGGGAATAAACAACTCTTGATCATACCATATTCATATATTATACTTCATCTCATTAGCTTAACAGTAGTAGTGTTTAGCATGTGTGTTTGTCAAAACTTATAAAGCTGTACATTAAAAAAGATGCCTTTTATATATATAAGGGACACCTTAATAAATCTTTTTTTAAAAGATCACAATAAGCTAGATGCTATAGCACAAGCCTGGAATCCAGGTGACTTGGGAGGCTGAGGCAGGAGGATCCCAAGTTTAAGAGTAATCTCAGCAACTAAGTGAGGCCCTCAGCAACTAAGTGAAATCCTGTCTCAAAATAAAAAATAAAAAGGGCTGAGGATGTGGCTCACTGGTAAAGTACCCCTGTGTTAAATCCTCAGTACCAAAAAAAAAAGTACAACAAACTTACAATTATATAAATTACATAAAATAAAGGTAATAAAAATGTTATAATTCTTAGAAGCACCCTGCCATGATAATGTAGACACAACAGCCTTAGCACGAATGAAATCTTGGATGTCCACAGTATAACAATTTTTTTCCCATTCTACAATTAAGTTAAAGGTCAAATTGTCCTTCAATGATATTTTCAATTTTATAATGACACAGGCCCTGGAAAATATGATCAAAAATCAAATATAGCCAATTGAACTATATGTACTCTTTCTTACTTTGAGGAAAATAATTCAGGGAATAGAAAGGTTTAGTGAGCTTTCTGTATCTCTGAAATAAAATACCAAAATGCTATATCAGAATAAAAAAATCTAATTACTTTGGGCTTAATCTTTCATAGCAAATAGACTTAATTTACAGAGTTTCTTTTCAACTCAGCAACCTGAACCCCATAAAGACCTGTCCATTTCATGACTTACATCATCTGCTTTAAGGATCTTGTTTGCTACAGAAGTATAACTAGTGAACAAATAACCAAACCCAGAAAGTTATAGAACTGGAATCTATTTCAATTACAGCATGTGTTTGAAAAGGAAATAAAAAATGCAGAAAAATTTTAGCAAATTTATTTACCTCATCATATCAGCAATCTTGAAATTTCCTACAAATATAACAAGTAAAATATAGCTCTTTCCTCATAAGGACAAGCAGATTGGAAATAATTACCTTGTACCAAGAAACACTAACAATAACATTTTATAGTGATTGTAATTTTTCTAATAATCCTATGGTGTAAGACTGTTAGCATCATTTATAGGTGATAATGAAAATACAGTAGCCACCACTACCCCAGCAAATGAAAAGTATAATGCCAAATGATTTGTATGTGGTGCCTAATTTTCATTGTAACCCTATGAATTAGACATTGTCAACATCTGCTTTTATAAAGAATTAAGTACAGTCACTTAACTACTGATTGGCAGATGTTAGACTCAAAAGCGCAGGTATCTTATTGGTCTAAGCCTATACTGTTTATGTTTCAAACGTCTTCTACCAAAGAGTATTTAAATTACTGGAATATGACTTTAATTATGAAGTTTTATGGATGATATGTATATTATATTTAATTATACCATAAAGCATAGAGTCTTTTAAAAAAATGCATCACAATAGTACAGCGCTATTTCTACACTTCCAAAAATGAACTAATTCATCAGAAGTAAAAACTGTGCACTGTATAAGAACAGAAGAAAGTATAGAAGTAGAAGAGGCAAATAATTTACTCAGGGTGCTTGACTAGGGTATTTTACAACCTTGTCAAGATCTTCCACAAATAAAAAGGACTTGCTATGTATTCTTTATTTCCCTGTTAAGGGCAACTGTTTAGTATCTATTCCTCCAGGTCCAGGTTTCACAATCATATATGATTATTTAAAGAACAGTTAGATATATAAAGAAAAGAATTAACATAGCAAACAGTTACTCTAGAAAGCCTACTTACAATGTTGGTCTATGGCTAGCATCTGGGAACCTGGATTTCAGCAGGATTCCCATCATGCCCTGTTAAGAAGATCACTGTGCCTAAACCGTAAATGCAAACAATATGGTTTGTGCTGAACACTTGCTTTCTTCCTGGAGTCTGTAGTTTTGGTTCACGCTAACCCCAATAAGTGTCTTGTGCACTGAATCTCTGCAGTGCTTCCACAATAGACAATATTTTTTCATTTCACAGGTGTGAAAGAATGTTGAGAGAATCAAGTACATATTTGACTCTGCTGGGAGAGGACTCTTAGAAGTTTGGTTTCCTCTGGAATTTGCCTGTGTGCCTTTACCCTTTGCTGACTTTGTTCTTGTGTTTTCTTATTGTAATGACTCAGAATACAACTGTGAGTACAGCTATATGCTGAGTCCTGTGGGTCTTCCTAGCCAATCACTAAACATGGGATGTTTTGAGGATCCCTGACACAAATAGTAAGATACTTTCACAATAAACCGATAGTTACCGCTAACAGAATGGCCATGATAATTTGCTTAAGATTGGCAAACCTGGAGATGTTTACCCGCCACTAACAAGTACAAAAGTAACTTCCAAACACCTGACCTTGAATTATATAATGTACATTTTTTGTACCCACCAGGCACTCTAGCAGGAAAAGAATTAGGAGACCCTACTCCAGCACCACCTTCTTCTTCATCTTCTTCAAATTCCAAATGCTCTTCCTCACCAGGGGCTAAAATTCTCCTATATAAAAAAGGACAGAAAAACTAGTGAGCTACTCCACTTAATACACCAGCTAACCCTCATAGCCACTAACTTCCCAGATAAGATGCTGATTATTAGGTTGATGTTGATATAAATGTCAATGTCAATCATCTCATTGCTACCAATGGTAACAGTCATATCACCAATACCATATTTGGTAGGGAAAAATACAGAAATATTTGAAAAACAGGCATAAAATAGATAATAAAATCAGAAGACAAAATATGGATGCTTATTTATTTACCTTAATGGGCTAGGCTGAACATCAAATGGAAATTCTTTATTATATGTGAGAATATTTTTTAGGACTAGAATAAAGACATAGACAAACATTAGTCTTATATCTTAGTCTTACATGTTATGTAAGTCTTATATATTAGTTAGTCTTATATGTTATATCTTAAATTGATACTTTTAATCGTATTTTATAGTGTATTAAGCACACATTAATATATGTATTTTAAATTCCGAGCTTCACTATCATTTTAAGACTCTGCAATTGACTACTGAGTGTCTTAGCAAAATAAAAATGTCCATAGTGGACTGCAGGTACCAGTATTTTCAGAGTACTGTAAGATCTCCAAGGAAAGTCTCAGAGCCCTCATAGAAAATGAACCATAAAATAGTTCTCCAATGTACAAGGTCCTAGGTGATATGGGGTACCAGTGAAAGAGAATACCTCTTCTCCTGAAGTATTTTAATTAAAAGATTGATACTGAAGATGACTAATTAAAGAGAGATAGATAATCACATCTTATTCTTTATCCTAAATAGATTTCCCTCAATACTTATCACACTGGTAAGGTTTGTAGCAGCAAGGTTATAATTCTAATATTCCTTTTATGATGAAATTTATTGTATATGTGTGCACACATATATACATGCATATGTATATATGTGTTTGTATATATATATATATATATATATATATATATATATATATATATATATATTACACGTGTGTACACACACATACACATACACACACGCACACACAGCAGACTTTCTCCACAGGGAAGTCATCAAACAACATAATGCTATCATCTCTTGTGTCCTGGTTGATTACTTTCTGGCATGTAAGCCTACAGACAGATGTTCTACAATTCTATCTGTATCTGGAAAAGTATTTTATGAAATTTATTGTTTCATTTCCCAATTTATGGGTTCCTAGTTACTACCTGCAATTATTTCAAGATGAATATTTAGCATTATTAATTGGGAAACCCATGGTTTTTACTCTAATTACTCAGACTTTAATTTTGGAGTCTTGCAGATTTCAGTTAAAAGGAGTATGGCATATTGGGTTCCTAAATAAAAAAAATTCAAAAAGAACAGGTTGTAATTACATAACTTATTCCAATAGGAGTCAATCATCCAGTGAGAAAGAAGTTGGAAACTTGTACCTATATTCTCAGTACTCACTCTTATTCTCTCTCCCTTTAGCTCTTCTTCATCCTTTATCTCTTTCTTCTTCTCAACAAATGCATACCGAGTACTCACAATGTTCCAATCACTGTTTTAGGTGCTAAAGATACACAGTAATCAAGAACTCATATTTGGACTTTAGACCTTACAAAGGAAAAGTAGACAATAAATATGCCAACAAATAAACAAGATAATGTAAGATGTGATTAGTGGTATGAAGGATACAAACAGGATGCTGTGTAAAAGGAGAGAGAACTTGGTAGAGTAGCTAAGGTAGACAGGGTACCTTTCAAAACTAAACTGTAAGAAGACATTTGAACCAAGACCTGAGATGAGAGGAATAATCTATAAGTAGCTCTAGCATAAGGCTTCCCAGGTATTAGAGAACAGGCTGGAGCAACAACAAAGGTTCCAAGTAGGAAACAGTTTGCCTTATTCAAGGCACAGAAAGGACTGTGGGAACTTAAGTCTGACAAGCAAAGGGGAAGCAGCAGGAGATCAAAGTAGAAGGTTTAAATCAAAACCTAGCCCTACAATTACAACAATAACTTGAACATTTACATAAATACTCTAATCTCCCCAGTTCTAAAATGAGAATGCTACTTCCTTTACAGGCTATTGAGAGAATTACAGCCTAAATAAATGTATACAAAATGGCAAGGGAAAATCTAAAATGGACATTCACTCTCTCCATGACCTTTTTGATCTAGTTGACTAGAATCCTAATATTTCTTATCTCACTAAGAAGTACTGTTTATTTTTTAATACAAGAACATCTTTTCTATACTTCTGCATGATCATTGTTACTAAACTATTAAATCAACTTAATATTAATAAGTAATATTAATAAATATTGATCACTTACACAACAATAAAATAGATACCAAGAATGGGGAGCAGGTAACAAAAAGATCATGTCTCACTCATATCAGAAACAAACACACAGAAATGATCATATTGTAATAAGAGTTTAATAAAATGAGCAAAAAAATCAACCATTAAAAATGTATATAACAATAATTTTTAAAAGCTGATCCTGTTATGGTGGCATGTGTCTGTAATCCCAGGTACCAAAAGCCTGAGTCAGGAGGACTAGAAGTTCATCTGCCTAAGCAATGTAGGGAGACCCTGTCTCAAAATAAAAATAAAACAATAAAAGGGCTGGGGTTGTAGTTCAGTGGTAGAGTGCTTGCCTTGCACATGTGGCAATGGGTTCAATCCTTAGCACTACATGAAATGAATAAATAAAATAAAGGTATTGTGTCCATCTACAACTAAAAATGTTTTAAAAAATAAAAATAAAAAAGACTGGAAATATAGCTCAGTGGTAGAGCACCCCTGGGTTCAATCCCCAGTACGTCAAAAACAAACAAACAAAAAAGTTGAAAAATATCTTGGTTATTAAGAATATCTTGGCTGAGTGTGGTAGTGCACACCTGTAATCCCAGAGGCTTAGGAGGATTAAGAATTCAAAGCCAGCCTCAGCAAAAGTGAGGCATAAGCAACTCAGTGAGACCCTGTCTCTAAATAAAATACAAAATAGGGCTGGGGATGTGGCTCAGTGGTTATCTTGCATTTGTATTGTAACAGAATAATTAAATAGTATTTTCATTTCTTTGGTATCAAAGCTCTGAAGAGGACGTATTTGCTTTAGAATAATAGCTTTGTTATATTATTTTTACAAGTTAAAGTACTATGAAACATTTAATTTATGTGAATAGCTTTAGAACAAATTTAAATAGCTTTAAAACAAATTTTGTTTTACTTTCTATAACTGTATTATAGGTTTACATTTTCAACAACTATGGAATAACATATTCTATTGTTCTTTTAAAATAGCTTAAACTTTACATAGAGTTTTCTTTCTACCAATACTAGCAATGATGTCTTAGGAGGATCTCAAGAGGAGCTTGAATTTTACAAAAGACATTATCATAAGTATGAAGCATGTCATGGGTTGGAGATTCATTGGCTGATTTGGTAGGACTTACACACTTTGGATCACTACATGGCAGACATCTGATGCTACTCCACCATGGAAAATTCAGCACTCCCAGCCTTTCTCTTGGAGCACAGACCTACCAACCTCCTGAAGCTAACCCTCAAAAGATGACACACAGGCAAATATCAAAATGCATTTTGCTTTTGGTGACTGACGTGTTTCATTTTTGTGGTAGGAAAATGGGCAGCTGCCTCAATTTTGAAAGGTTATTTTTTAAATTATAGGAAAAGATTCCTTCAAAACATTCAAATCTATTTAACTCAACACAATCTTGCCAAGTTCATACTACACTTAAAGCATTCAATAGGCTCTGGGGTGGGGGAAGAGTCCATTCATAATCTCTTTGAGGACTAAAACAAATACAAGTGAAAATAACACATGTGAGAATCTGACAATGGATAGTTAAAATGATTCTATACAGGAGAGGAGGCAGAGTTTAATTATGCCTCTATAGAGACAGCAGAGAAAGCTTTCAGGGAGAGGTGGAATTTCTGTGAAGCCTTGAAGGGTGGCTTAACAGAAGGGAATTTTGCAGGGTGGTGGTGGGGAGATATGCTTGAGTAAGCAGCAGTACATTACTGCAATTAACATAAGAAAAAATGGCTTAGACTTTCACAATCATAGTTTTAGTATTTTCAGACAGAATTTAAAAGATTTCAAAATGTTCAAGTAAAGAATACATCAGCCTAATAAACCAGCCAAGAGCTAGTAATGTAGCTCAGTGGTAGAGCATTTGCCTTATATGGAAAATGCCCTGGGTTCGATCCCCAGCACCACACACACGCATTAAATTTAAAAAAAACCTTTTTTTAAAAGAAAGGAAACCAGTTAAGTTTAACATATTAAAAGTTAGAATTCATTATTTTCCTTAGAAGAGGCTTAACGTTTTAAAAAGAAAGCTTGAATAAGTATACTTAATTGAAATATTACTAAATACCAATTTGTAGAAAATATTTAATTCCAACTCAATAATTAACTCACAACAAGTGCCCTGCTTGGATAAATTCCAAATTACAGAGTCTACCCTACTGAAATACAGAATACTCACTTATGTTTCTTTGAGAAGCAACAGCAAATTAAAATCATCTAAAAAGATAACTATCAAGAAGGGAAAAGTACAAATGAAAAACATTATATAAAGTATAATAAAGTGAATCTCCAAAATACTCTTTCTATTTCTATTCCAAATCTTTTTTAAAAAGCCAAAAAAGTAATAGATTTTAACCTGATCTTCGACTAATACATGGGTCAATAATTTCTTAGGAATTTGAACTGGAGAGCTGTACTTAGGAATGATGTAGTACAGCACCACTACAGGTATTACTAACAGCATAGTGAAAGAACCAATCCAGGTGACCCTAAAACTCATTGCTGGGATTTACAAGCTAGTGTCAGTGTTGTCCTTAGCAGAATGTTACTGAGAGGATTCGAGTGCTTAGCATATAGATGCTATTCTAAAAAAAAAAAAGGCAATTAATGAAAGATCTTGTGAGGCAATAGAAGTACTTGAGCATGCTCAGAGGAAGAGAAGAGATAATAAATATATGAAATAAACATCCACAGTCTTTACGGCCACTCTGTGTATCTATAAGATTCTTAAATTTTGTTTGGAAACAAACAACTAATAGGAAATAGTGACTGAATAAGAAGCCAAAATCCTAATAATTTTATCATAAAAAACTGAGGGCTGGTGACATAGTTTATGGTAAAGCACTTGTCTAACATGCCCAAAGCCCTTGGTTCAATCCCCAGCATCATCTCTCTCTGTCTCTCTCTCTTCTCTCTCTCTCTCTCTCTCTCTCTCTCTCTCTCTCTCTCTCTCTCTCTCTCACACACACACACACACACACACACACACACAAACACACACACTCACACACAAACATAATTTTCAGTAGAACCACCGTATAAACAACTGTTGCAATCTTTTATTTAAAGCCATCAATGTGTTTTTCTCAAAATAATCTTATATGTAGTCAGTCATAAAAGATCATATATCATATGAGTCCATTTAAATAAAATGTCTACAATAGGACAATTTATAGACAGAAATCAAACTAATGGTTTCCTAGGGCTGGGAATTGGAAGGGATTTTAGGGGGATGGCAAGAAGTGAATGACTGCTCATGGGAATAGGGTTTCTTCTTGTGGTGATGAAAATGTCCTAAAATTGATTGTGGTGATGTCTGCATAATTCTTCCAATTTACTAAAAAAATTGAATGATACGTTAAATTGGTGAATTGTGCTTTATATAAATTATATCTCAATCTTATACAAAGTATTTATTAATGCTTTTGAAAAATAAAGTTTTAGGTACAAAAAACCCCCAAAATTTGTGAGAAATATCACATTGATTAGTATCCTTATATACATTGGATATAGGCATAAGAACTATTTCTGAATATAAGTTGTGTCTCTTATAACATCTCCAACTCTTATGATCTAGGGCTGGAGATATAGCTCAGTGGTAAAACGCTTGCCTAGCATGTGTGAGGTCATGGGTTTGATCCTCAGAACCACAAAGAAAACAAAACTTTATGATCTGGATTACATAAAGAAACCAAAACTATTAAAATTACAGAGTTCATCAGAATTCTTGCCATATTCAGAAGGATGGTGTCCAGAAGAAATGAAATATGATCATCTAAAACTGTGGAAAAGCCACCAGAATCACAACAAATCTGCTATGCATTCCTTTGTTGTTGTCTGTTGTTGTTGTTAACTTCTCTTTTCCAACCCAAACAACAGAAAATCAGATCCCCTTCAGTATACTCTGAGAATCCTTTTTCTATCCTGGATCTGCAATACAATCACATTTCAGCTATCTCAATAATATATGTCTTTGTTAGAATTGCTATAATGAATTAGATATTGGCAGTTTGTGGAATTTATAGGAACATTCTATTTAGTTCTTTTTTGGCAAGGGGTACTGGGATTAAACTCAGGGGCACTTGACCACTGAGCCACATCCCCAGCCCTATTTTGTATTTTATTTAGAGTCAGGGTCTCACTAAGTTGCTTAGTGCCTTGCTTTGCTAGGGTTGGCTTTGAATTTGATATCCTTCTGCCTCAGCCTCCCGAGCGGCTGTGATTACAGGCATGCGCCACTGTGCAAGGCTCTCTTTAGTTCTTAAATTAATATTTTATCTCTTACTGAAAGCATGTTTACATTAAAAGGATTGCACTAGTGTGAACTGAGATACACTGACAAATGTTCTGAGATTTAGGCCCTGCTCAGTTACTGAGAGATTGAAGTGAAACAGGACAAACAAATCATTTCATTTCTTTCCTCAATAGAGAATGTGATCACAAGTCTGAGACTCTTTTCTGTTTGAAAATGCTTTGATTTTATGATTCCCTACTTAAAAATCTTACTTAGTTGGATAAATAAAATCTACTATTCCCTAGTCACATAAATGCACTGAGATGTGCAATCTTATCTCAATAAAAAAAGAGTACAGGAGCTGGGTTATAGTTCAGTTGGTAGAGAATTTGCCTTGCATGTGTGAGGCACTGGATTCGATCCTCAACACCACATAAAAACAAATAAATAAAATAAAGGTATTGTATCTGTCTACAACTAAAAAAGTTTTTTTAAAGAGGCTACATTAACTTACATTCATTCAGTTATTCACACTGTGCCTTTGCTCATACTGCAGACAGTTCTAAGAGAGCAATCACTTGAAACAGCAGAAAGGCTTTATTTGGGAATATCCTAATCAACAAGATAACTAAAGGAATTGTTTACTTTTTAAATTTTTGAAGAAGGGAAAAAAATGGAGACAACAAAAAAACACTTTGTAATGCATTCCCAACATTCAGACTGTAGTTTTCAATAACATGTAATGTGAATGGGCATTAATGACTGTAACCTTATCTTCTCTACTGGACTCTACTGAAAATGTTTATCAAAATAATTATAATCTTATTAAAGCCATTAAGACAAATTAAAGGTTAATTTGGATATTTAGATGAAGTACAACATATATATTCTATAATAAAGATTAAATCCAAATGGTAATTAAAAATACAAATATTGTAGGAATTTTAAAAGCACCAAAAAATAAGAGAAATAAATCCAATCACTTTCTGTGCTAAACAATCTTAATATTCACAACAGATAAAACTCTCTTCCTAAAGGAATATCACTAAAAAATACAAAACAAAACTTACTTGGTTCTAGCTTCTTCAGGTCCTCCAGTTTAAATTCTTCCTGGGACTGTGTGGACTAAATTTAAAATATGCATATTATATCTTTTCATTACAAAGATTTCAATGCACCCTATGTCTTTTAAATGGCAAGAATAAAATATTTAAAATAAATATATTTCTTGTTTTAAAGGTAGAAAATGAAAAGTTCCAAACTGATTTTTGGAATATTCAAGCTAATAGAAACAGAAAAAATTAGAATCATATCTTTTATTTCTACCGTGTAGAAAGTATGAACTAAATCATTTAAGTGTGAGTTCAACTGATCAATTCCAATTGTTATAAAACCCTTCTGAGATAATATTTCTTTGGGCATGAATGTCTAATATCTTATCAGAACAATTTAGAATAATTCATTTTAAAAAATCAATTTACCTGTAAAACTGCGCTTCGCAATTCCAAGCATGTTGCAATTTTGCCTATGGTTTTCTGTAGGGAAAAAAAATGCTATAAATCCCAAGATAATTTTAACTGTCAGTTACTAAAATCAAGAATTTTTATTTATAAGAGATCTATAGGGACTGGGATTTTAGCTCAGTGGTTGAACACTTGCCTCACATGTGTGAGGCACTGGGCTCGATCCTCAGTACCACATAAAAAAAAATAAAACAAAGATATAGTGTCCATCTACAATTTAAAAAATTTACAAAAGAAATCTATACTTCTTTAAATAAATTATTATTCCTTTTCTAGCACCTTGCAGATTTTAGAGAAGAGAATCAGAAGACAAAGGGCTGAGAAGTGGGAGAGAGATGAGTATATATTCTCTTCTAAACTAATATGCCACAACCAATTCTAAATCAAGTTTGGTTTGGTGATAGGTCTAGATATGATTTAAAGGGCAACAAAGATAGCCATTATGGAAAGCAGTGTAGAGGTTCCTCAAAAGATTAAAAATTGAACTATGATATGATCCAACAATTCCACTCCAGGATATATGGCCAAAGGAAAGGAAATCAGTAAGCTGCAGAGACACCTGCACTCCCATATTCATAGCAGCACTATTCTAATTAGCCAAGAAATGGAAACCTAAGAGTCCATCAACTGATAAGTGGATAAAAAAAAGTGTTATATATACACAATGGAATACTATTCAGTCATAAAAATAAAGAAATCCTATCCTTTGCAACAACACGATGGAACAAGATCATTATATTAATGAAGCAAGCCAGGCACAGAGACAAGACCCACAAAATCTTATTCATGTGGAATACAAAAAAGCTGATTTCATAGAAGTTAAAAGTATAATGGTAGTTACCAGGGGTTGGAGCCAGTAGGGGTGGGTGGGGGGATAAATAAATGCATCCTACATTTCAAAAGAAAAAAGAAAAAAAATTGTAAGTTTTTAAACATAAGAAATGATACGTGAGTAGAAAATGTTAACTGGATTTAAATATAACACAATATATACATGTATCAAAACATGTTACCCCATTTATATGTACTATCTTTGTTATCTGTATGTTAAAATATTGACTATTTATTTTTAAAAATAGCTTTTTTTAGCTGTAGATGGACATAATACCTTTATTTTATTAATTTGTTTTTATGTGGTGCTGAGGATTGAACCCAGTGCCTCACACATGCTGGGCAAGCAAGCACTCTACCACTGAGCTACAACTCTAGCCACAAAATACTAACTTTAAAAAAAGAAAACAGAAAATTAAAAAGGGGGAGGGCAATGAAAAGGGAGTTTTGACATCTTCCCTTCCAACCATCTTCTCATAAAGCCTGAAATTTACTAAAAGATATCTGAAAGATAGCACAATGGTCTAATTTAATTCTGATTTAAGCTCAATTCTGACTTGTATAAAAATGTAGGCAATATTAACAAAATTAGTATTTCTGATGAATGGTGCAAATTTTACAGTCAATCTGTTTTATAAAATAAGCTATAAAGCAGATGTGATAGGGCACAGTCCTTGCTTTTAATATGCTCATGTTCTATTATGTGTGATAAAACATATACCAAATCACTATATTAAAAAGAGAGACATTCAATCTATAAGCTTCAGCAAAATAAGTTCCTTTTATGTCCTAAAGGAAAAGAACAAGATCTATATTAGGAATCCAGTCCCAAAGACTAGGGAGGATTTCCAAATCAAAGAGTTTGGAAAATTGTCATGGTTCAATTACTTAAAATCCCCAACTGAAAGCAGAGGGATGGGTG